>NW_017682350.1:0-10062 GCF_001879085.1 Nicotiana attenuata | reverse complement strand
TCATTTTTGTCTTCTTTGCATCTGATTCAAGTCTAAAAACCCTTAGGGATTTTGGGGGTTTTTTGGCGAGTTTGGTCTTGTGTGTTTAGACCAGGGTTCTATTTGAGCCTTAGACTCTCTCAAACTCACTTTGGATCCATGTATTAAATTCGAACCCTTTTGTGTATGACTCTGGACTGATCTATACTAGACTTTTTCTGGATAGCATGACAGTTCTTTCAATGTTTAAACGTGTCTGCATGTTTTTATATGTGATGAACCTTTCTTCAAAAGGCTTTCCAACTTGTGATTGAATCACAATCCTTTTTTTTTAGGTTAATTGATTGTTACTGCTTCTTTTTAATTAAGAGCCTCTCTTTACCTTTTTTTCTGACTTGGTTCATTCATGCAAAATTTTTGACTCATGATTGCTTGACTGTCAATTGATTTCCTTTCCTTAATTTGCACAACCGTGTACTGTCAAACCCTTTCCTTAAATAACTAGTATGTATTTACCCTTCTTGCACTACTTTGAAAAGTGTTTAATTAACCTCTATCCTTATTTACTTTGCCCGTTTGAAATCAGAATCCCTTAATTAAAGGGAAACCTTGTGTGATTGATTTTCAAACTATTTTCTTACCTAATTCTGCTTCTTTTCTGCACTATAAATACATGACTCTTTAACACAAAGCACACGATGGGAATAATCCTCCACACTCGATTAAGGACACAAAAATCATAACTCTCTTCTAAACTTATACTTTGGCTTCTTGATTGCACTTTGGCTTTCATAAGGCTACTGTTTCTCCTTACTTGCTTCTTTGATTTGGTATGTCCTAAAATTAATTTCAGTATCTTTCTAATGTGTTTGTTTACAGTCCCTGTATCCATGCCTGCTTTCAATCCTCTGCAAAGTTAATTTTGAAGTACCTACATGCTTTTGCCTGCTCTTTCTTTGCTTCTTTCTGCTAGTATGAACAATTGCTCCCATACCCCATTCCCCTATGTATGCTGAGTTAAGGTATGGCCTGGTAGCATCCCAATTGCTGTCCAGGGCTGAACCTGACCTTCAATAAGGTCTTAACTCCCCAATTCTAAGGCTGACAGGCTGGTCAGGGGTGTGCCAGCATCCCAATTGCTGGGCATGACCACCAGCCTGCCATGGCCCCCTCCCTAATTCCCTTCAATTGCACTTACACTCACTCCTAATCTCTAAGTTCTGCCCTCCTCCTATGAGCTTTGCCTTGGGACCTTGAGTTCCCTTTGAACTTGGACATTTGAGGGCTGGCCCTTCCACACTGCACTATAATCTGATTTCTGCAATGATATTTGGGGTGTAAGCATTGCCTGGAACTCTTGAAGTTCCTTGGAACTTTGACACATCCCAAATAAGAGAAGGCTTTGGAAAATCCGATCCTGGAAGTTGGTTTATCTCATATTATTAGACTCTGAGTCTGGATTAGGCTGATTAGATGTAGATGTAATGACTGATAATTTTTATTCTTTCCTCTGATCCATTTGGTCTGTAATAATTTTTGTAATAACTACTGGGGGTGTATAGTGAAAGGGATGGGATTGAATGCATGCAAAGGGGTAGATACCAAGTTTTAGGATATTTACTTTCAAAAATTCAGCATCTCATGTAGATACCATGTTTTAGGGATATTTACTTTCAAAATTCAGCATCTCATGTAGATACCATGTTTTAGGGTATTTACTTTCAAAATTCAGCATCTCATATAGATGGTATGTTTGTAGAACTTACTACTTTCAAACCTCTGCATCTCACATAGATACCATGCTCATAGGTTTTCTGCATTTCGTATAAATACCATGCCCATAAATCGTTGCTGAAACTCTGCATATCATATGGATAATATGCCTATAGGACTTCCTACATTTTGCATATGCAGCTGTCACTAGGCAAATCTGTTTATAGGATTTAAAATAACCAATTGCATATAGATGACCTGCCCATAGGATCTCTGCATGACAATAACCGCGATAAAATCAGTAACACCTAGAAAGCATGCCTATAGGAGCTATCAACTAAATCTGAATCGCCCACTCGCTCCTAAGTCTAAAATCAGTGCTAATTTGTTTAAACACTCGCAGAGCTTACAACCAACAATTCCTTTTTTTGCAATCAGTTTATTCCTCCGTCCCTGAATTAATAGATATCATGCCTATAGGTCCCGTTTAACACATAGGCAAAAGGTTAAGTAATTAATCAACTATGTCAGTCTTCGACAACTACATCTAAGCAGGACTAATTCGGACTCCCTATCTGGGAAATATGTGGTAAATCAACCTATCCTACGCTTTAATTTAATTTAGACCAAATCAAGTATGTGTGAGACATGCTAAACAATTTGTTTCTTAAAATGAGAAGGTTTGAGCCCTTAATTGCTACTTGTTCCCCTTTTATTGCATTATGTGTTTTGACTGTCGCCCTAGATTTTTATCCTTTTAAACTCTAAAAAGCCAAGCTCCCTCCCCTTTAGAATTAGTAGTCCCAAATGCCTCCGGGACTGATAGGTGGGACGAGTAATAGCATGCAGTAGGTAACGATACCATTCCGCGCTTAACACCTTAACGTAGTGGGAAGGGCAGACATGGAGATGATGATCACGCGATAACACCATGCGTACGATTGGCTACCGGTGTTGTGTGGATGATCCATGTGTTTTACAAACCTAGGGCCCCTTTCCTTTATATAACTTTGTTATTATCAATAAAACTCTGTCTTTCGTTTCAGTCACCAAATTCTTCCTCAACTTCCTGTACTATTCTTTTAAAATTTATGTTCACTCACTTCTTTGTTTAATTTTCTGCACTTGGACATTCCTTTAAACAAGTTGTGAGACCACCTAGATCTTAAGTCAAACATGCTTGTCAACCATTATACATAACTACTTGCAATCTTTATGTGGAATAATTTGTATGCTCGTTTGTATTTAAAGTCACAACATAGCATGGCCGGGAACCACACTAGTGGATCTTGAGGGGTGCCTAACACCTTCCCCTCGAGATAATTTCTAGCCCTTACCCGAACTTTGGTTTTCCAACTCAAAACTCATGGTGTCCTAATGCACTTAATCATTATGTGGTGACTCTTCAAATCCAAAAACCCAATTCCCAACGGGAATAGAGTTGTCTTCCCAAATGTCGTAAACCCGATTTTGCGAGAAAAAGGGGGCGTCGACAGCATGGCGACTCTGTTGGGGATTCTTTAGGCTTTTACCACTTCATGTTATATGTGACTTTATTGTTTTTTTATTGCTTTGTTTTAATGTCTTTATTCGAAACTGACTTGGCTTTTTTGTTTCTTTTTGTTTCTTTAACGCTTTCATTACTGTTTTCCTTCAATAGCATTGCAATTTTTGAGAAATTATTGTAATCATTATGAACGTGAAAATACGTGACAATTTGTTTCATTTTTTGTAATTGCATCTTCAACCTCATATTCCACTCGTGCCAAACAAATACCATAGCAACGCTTATAATTAGTTGTTGCGCTCTTCCGATATTGTTACCCCCCTAAATTTGGCAAAGGCGTATTTGCGGTAAAACCAGTCGATCAGCGGTGCAGTCGACGGTTCCATGCCTTTCCCTCTTGAGTTGTCCGCTCAAGGGTACCGGTCTAATACCCCATAGAAACCTTATTCTATTTAACTGTGCATGCATCACTGTCAAACCTAGTCAAGTCAGTTATGCTGTCCACATAATGACTCTTTAAGATAGCCTTGTCCAAAGTCCACTGGGTTTCCTTGGAACCCAAACGGACAACACCATATTCTGTGCATTTATTTGGAGAACTAAATGCCATTCTGCTAATTATTGGTTTAAATAGTCGAGTCCAGTGGGGTAAGGGTCTAACACTTTGTTTTGCAGAAAATGAGGCACGAAATCCCCAGATTCGGCATGGTAACCAACATTCACCCAAGGTTGTTAAGTTGGTGGGAAGACCTTCATTCCAGTGACCGGACTCTCGTCCGCAAATATTTGGGGAACTTACCCTCTCTTTTGGAAATCCATCCTGACAACAAAATCATAAAGGCTGCGACCTTATTCTGGGACAGTGATAGATCAGTATTTCGATTTGGGGACCTGAAAATGACCCCATTGCTCGAAGAAATAGGAGGGTTAGCTGGTATCCCTTGGGAGACTCCGGGTTTTCTTATGCCAGAAAACCGCAAGGGTAGGGGTTTCCTCAAGATGATGGGACTGAAGAAAAACCCAAACTTGACCTATTTGAAGGATTCTTATATCCCTTTCGACTATCTGTATGAGAGGTATGGCCATAGTAAATCCTACCGCACCTAACCAGACGAGTTCGCCCTCACATCTTTGGGGCATATCCATAGGAGGGTCTTCGTCTTTATGTTCTGCTTTTTGGGAATGATAGTGTTTCCTATGAAGAAGGCTATGATCCATACCAGACTAGCCATGGTCACCAAGACATTAATGGAAGGGATTGGAGGGCAGCCTTTCAGCATAGTGCCCATGATTGTTGTTGAGATCTATCGAGCCTTGGAGAAATGTCGACGAGGGGCCAGTCACTTCGAGGGTTGCAACTTACTACTCCAACTCTGGCTTATAGAACATCTTCAAAGGGGTCAATACCGTCAAGAGCTTCCACGAAGGCCGTGGAACGATCATATAGCCTTTCACCATCCCAAGAGAATGAACTATATGCCCAACATGTTTGCTCAGCTGGGAGACGCTCGAGGATGGGTAGAGTTGTTTGAAAATCTGAAAGAAGACAAGGTGCAGTGGATGTTCGAATGGTTCCCCACTGGAGAGTTCATCATCTGCTCTCGGGACGCTCCATTCCTTATACTCATTGGTCTGAGGGGAACTTATCCCTATGTCCCTCTCCGAGTCATGAGGCAGGCGGGGAGGAAGCAGGTCATACCAAAGGTCGAAAAGATGAGTCATTTCAGGGCCGATTTCCAAGACGACGATAGCCCATACAAATGCAAGCTCAACACATGTGGAATAGCAAGATCATCCTGGAAAAGGATACCATAGAGCCTGACAGATACCATGCCGGTTACACCCCATACTATCCAGGTTGGCTAGAAGAAGATCATGCTGGGTTAGGACAGCCCGGGTCTGTTCGAGGTCACAGGGTCATCAACGAGAGGGCTGAAATACAGGTTAATTATAACCAACTACGCAAGAGGATCAGGTAGTGCGAGAGTGAACATTAGGAAATTCAAGAGGCAAATCAAAAGTTGATCAAGGAATGGAAGGATATGGCTGTCAGCGCCAACAAGCGACTAGGGTATTTGGAGCGAGGTTTGGTAGAGCTGGAAGGGAAATTCATCCAGAGGATCGAGAATTGCCAAAATGCTGAGGGAAATGAAGGAGGACATTTCGCTAGGGCTTATCTGCTGTTGGGACTGCGTGAGTTGGTGAAGCTGTTCGATGGAGCTAAAGATGCCGAGTCTGGGGAAGGTCCTTCCGGGACCAAGTAGTTAGGAGTCTCTTTTCTTTTTTGCTTTAAAATGTAATAAGGCCAATGGCCATTAGTGACACTTTACTTTATGAAATTTTAGTGTCGTTTTAGGATTCGTCTTATTTTTATCAATAAAATGAGGCATTTAGCATTATAAGTTCTCCAAATAACTTGTCGCTAGGCCTACCTCAGGCACAACGAGGCACCCAATTTAGGACATGATTTATACTCTTGCACTATTTGTTTAAATATTGCAACATTTTTTTCTCAGAATCTGTACTAACTTATTACCTTTTTGTTTTTACTTTTGTTTTATTCCCCTCCCCAAAAGGTTAGTTCGTGCACTCTGGCATCATCATCCTACTCCACAAGATCTAAGGGCCCTCCACCTCCTCCTCCTCCGAGTCCTATCATAAACAAGAACAAAGAAAAAATGGAAGACTTGAGCAATATCAGGAAGGAGAACTCAGTTGAAAGGGTAGAGGTTACTCAGGTATTCAGGTTTCCAAGGAAAGTGCCACTCAGCTCGAACAGAAGTTACTGAAATTTCAGGAAGAATTGGACCAAGTTCGGAACTTGGCAAGCTTGTCATTCTCCCTCACTACTCCAGACGTCAACTTTCCCAAAGCTCAAGATCCTATACCTCCACAAAACATTCCGAAGCCACAGAAGCAACCCGTTACCCATCAAAATTGCAACACATGTCACAACGCCCCGCTTCTCATCCTGAACCACTAAATGATCATCCCCACCACACTCCCATCTATGTGGAAACCCTACTACAATACGCTCAACCCATTTCAAATACACAGAGTCTCATGACAAAGACTCTCTCACCAAGAACCTGGCTGCCGAGCTCAAGAAACTGACTAGTCGAGTCCACGGTGTTGAAGGAAACAAAGGTATTGAAGGGCTGAATTATGAGGATCTTTGCATTCAGCCAGACGTCGAACTTCCCGAGGGGTACAAACCTCCTAAGTTCGAGATGTTTGACGGCTCAGGGGATCCTAGAGTCCATTTGAGGACATAGTGTGATAAGCTGGTCGGCGTCGAAAGAGATGAAAAGATTCGCATGAAGCTCTTCATGAGAAGTTTGAAAGGCGATGTGCTATCTTGGTACATTAGCCAAGATCCCAAGAAGTGGACAAGCTGGGTAGGACTGGCGTCCGATTTCATGGACAGGTTCAGATTCAATACAGAAAATGTGCCAGATGTCTTCTACATCCAGAATCTGCAAAAGAAACCTACTAAGACATTCCGCGAGTATGCTACTCGATGGAGATCCGAGGCTGCTAAGGTCAGGCCGGCCTCAGAAGAAGAACAAATGAAAAGATTTTTCGTCCGAGCTTAGGATCCACAATATTATGAGAGGTTGATGCTGATAGAGGGCCAGAAATTCTCCGACATCATCAAGCTAGGAGAAAAGATCGATGAAGGCATTAAAAGCGGTATGGTTACTAATTTTGAGGCATTGTAGGCTACCAACAAATCCCTACAATCTGGTGGCACGTCCAAGAAAAAGGATGTGAGTGTTGTGATTGTTGCACAGAGAACGAAGTCCCCAGTAAAATACCAAGCTTACCCAGTACCTCCTCTCACATAACAACCTATCCCTAATTACCAAGAACCTCCGCCTTCTTACCAAATTCCACCACCTACTTACCAATCATCCCCGTCCCCCACATATAAACCTACCTCACCAAGATATTCCCAACCCGCACCCGTCTACCAAGCCTATAATGCTCATCCTTCTCACTACCAATCACCTCCCGCTCGCCAAAACTTCCGCAGGCCCCGCCCTAACTTCGACCGTAGACCTCCCAAACAATACACCACCATCGCCGAGCCAATCGACCAACTATATGAAAGACTCAAAGCAGCCGGTTACGTCACCCCAATCCCTGCCATAACTCCAGAAAATCCTTCCCAATGGGTCAATCCAAACAAAACCTCTGCATACCATTCCGGCATGAAAGGGCATACCATTGATGAGTGCCGATCTCTGAAAGACAAAATCCAAGCTCTAATCGACAACAAAAAATCATCGTGGCAAAGGAGCCTGCTCCTAATGTTCGCAACAATCCCTTGCCTGATCATAAGGGTGGAAGTATGCACATGTTCGAGGTGGAAGATGATTGGGACCCCAAAGGGTCAATTGGATTAATTGCCGAAGGTGACGAGCCCAAGTAACCAACGGTCACACTAAATCCGATTGTAGTCCAGATCCAGCCCTCTGGGGATGCTGAAGTAAACATGTCCGTACCCCTCGATCTTGAAACACCGTCATCCACAAAGAGCACATGGCCAATTGAGGTTGAGTTCGGGTCTCCAAAGGCACCTATGCCATTTGAAGTTGCTGTGTTACCTCCCAAAACAAGGGTACCCATTCCTATAGCAATGTCAGCCATAACACCATTCCATACGAAGGCCATTCCTTGGGATTACACCGCCGAGGCGAGAAGGAAAGGGAAAACTAGGTCTGGAGAAGCAACTGCAGCATAGGGTATGACCAGGACTAGCAGAATTTATACTCAGGAGCACTTAGTTCAATCAAGTAAGCAGACCCTGGACGGCCTATTGAAACTGGGCCCGATGATCTCTGGAGGAAGATACAGGCCAAAGAGTACTCAGTTGTTGATCAACTAAATAAAACACCAGCGCAAATCTCCATTCTAGCTCTACTGCAAAGCTCCGAGACGCATAAGAATGCCCTGATGAACATACTGAGCGAGGCGTACGTACCCAGCAATATAACAGGAAGAGAGATGGTGAACATGGTCGGGCAGATATTGGAGAGTCATAAAATCACTTTCCACGAGGATGAGTTGCCCCCTGATGGTTTAAGCCACAACAAAGCGTTGCACGTCACTGTGCAATGCGAAGACTATTTCATCACCAGGACATTGATTGATGGAGGGTCCAGCCTCAACATTTGTCCATTGGTGACCCTCAGACCATTGAGGAAGAGTCTACATGAAATCAAGGATGGGGCAATCAACGTCAAAGCTTTTGATGGTTCCCAAAGGTCCACTATTGGGGAAATCAGTTTATGTCTACAAATGGGACCAACTTGGTTAGATGTTGACTTTCAAGTAATAAACATCCCAGCATCCTACAACTTACTACTGGAACAACCTTGGAACCACGCCGCTGGAGCTGTAGCATCAACCCTACACCAGGTAGTGAAGTTCGAGTGGAATCACCAAGAGGTGATTATTCATGGCGACGGGAGTAACCCCATATACAGTCGCCAGACCATCCTGGCGATTGGAGGAAGAAGGAAGCTAGGTGGAGAAACCTACCATCAAATTGAGCGAGTCAACGCCGTGGACAAAGATAAATGGTGGGATAACAAGATAGAAAGTATACTGAACTGGAGCGGGTATGAACCTGGCAAAGGTCTCGGCAAGAACCTCCAGGGAATCACCAAGCCTATCAAACTGAAGAAACATGGCACCACTTTCGGGTTAGGGTATGGATACACTTGGCAAGAATTCAGGAACTGGTCGCCACTATGGCGCGGCCCTTATTATCCACTAGGGCACCCTATACCTCGCCTGGAGCAAACTTTCCAGCCAGCAGACAGCATATATGGGTCAGAAGAAGAGGAAACATTAGCGGCAATGAAGAATCTGTTCTTGGAAGACGACAGTATAGACTGTCACGTCATTTTCGAGAAGGAAGGGGAGGAAGGCCCTTCCATACAAGCTGTGAGCCGAGGAACACCCCTCAACAATTGGTCCGTCAGAACCACCAAGGCCCGGAAAGCTTCGGGGTAGCAAGGCTGAACAAAGCACTATGCATTATCTTTTACTTTTTCACTAGTTGATTTCCTTTCCGTATTTTTGTTAAATTTCAAAAAGAGCTCCGATATTCAAAACAATTATGGAATTTAGCAAAGTATTTCAGTTTCTTATAAATCTTGCTCTTATTATTTTCTCAATCATTTACTTTATTTACACAGCATTACTAACTTATCTTGATGAACCGACGAATGTGACATGCGACGAGATAACGCAACCAACGGATACAGACTCAGAAGAGGATGATATACCAGAAGAGGTTGTTAAAGAGGTTGAGAACTTTGAGAATAGGCCTAAGTCTAACTTGGACGAAACTGAGGTTGTCGACTTGGGGGATACATAGAATGTCAAGGAAACGCGCATCAGTTTTCACCTGTCACCATCAGAAAAGGAAGAGTACACAGAATTCTTAAAAGAATATGAGGACATATTTTCCGTGTCGTATGATGATATGACCGGTCTCAATACATCCGTTGTAGCTCACAAACTGCCAACAAATCCGACATGTCCGCCAGTAAAGCAGAAGCTCAGAAAGTTCAAGCCAGACATGAGTTTGAAAATCAAGGAAGAAGTCACCAAGCAGGTCAAAGCCAAGGTCCTCAGGGTAGTAGAGTACCCAACATGGTTAGCCAACATTGTGCCAGTGCCGAAGAAGGATGGGAAGGTCAGAGTCTGTGTCGACTATCGGGACCTTAACCGGACCAGTCTGAAAGACGACTTCCCCTTGCCAAACATACACATTCTGATTGAAAACTGCGCCAAACACGAGCTGCAGTCATTCATCGATTGTTTTGCTGGGTACCATGAGAAAACGG
>NW_017682349.1:0-10062 GCF_001879085.1 Nicotiana attenuata | reverse complement strand
GTATTAGTGGGCTTTGTCAAGAAGATCCAAGTGAAGATAGAATTGAAGGTAGCATGCATCAGATCTGACCACGGGACAGAATTTGACAACGCCAAAATTGATGAGTTTGTAACGAAATTGGGATCACTCACAACCTCTCAGCACCAAAGACTCCACAGCAAAATGGTGTTGTTGAAAGAAAGAAACAAGGTATGGCACCTGGTACCTAGACCCTCAGGCAGAACCATCATAGGGACCAGGTGGGTATTCAGGAATGAGCTGGATGAACATGGAAATACTACAAGGAACAAAGCAAGGCTCGCTGTCCAAGGATACAATCAGGAGGAAGGGATCGATTATGATGAGACTTTTGCTTCAATAGCTCGCATGGAAGCTATTAGGATCCACATTGCCTTTGCTTCACATATGGAATTCACCCTATTCCAAATGGATGTGAAAAGTGCCTTCCTGAATGGTTTTCTCAAGAAAGAAGTCTATATCAAGCTACCTCCAGGTTTTGAATGTCATGTACATCCTGAACATGTATTCAAATTGGATAAGGCACTGTATGTATTAAAGCAGGCCCCTAGAACCTGGTACGAGAGACTATCCAAGATTCTCTTGGAAAATGGCTTCACAAGAGGAAAGATTGACAATATATTGTCTTTGAAGAAACAGAAAAGGAACCTGCTCATTGATCAGATTTATGTGGATGATATCATATTTGGAGCTACAACTAACTCATTGTGTGAAGAATCTGCTAACGTCATGGGAAGTGAGTTTTAAATGAGCACGATGGGGGAACTGAATGTCTTCTTGGGTCTTCAAGTGAAGCAGTCCATAAAGGGAACATGTATCAGTCAGTAGAAATGCATCAAAGAACTCTTGAAAAGGTGTGATATGGAAGCATGGGAATCATTGGATCTCTACTCTACCTTACTGCAGCAGGCTAGACATTGTATTTAGCATGAGATTATGTGCAAGGTTCCAATCAAATTCTATGGAATCTCATCTGAAGGCTGCTAAGAGAATTCTGATATTTTAAGGGCACACAGAACCCGGTTCTGTACTGTCTTTCAGCTGAAGCAGAATATGTTGCAGTTGCCTCGTGATGTGCTCATTCACTGTGGATCAAGCAAAAATTGGAAGATTTTGGTGTATACATTGATGGTGTACCGCTTCTATGTGCAAACACCAGTACTCTCAACATGGCAAAGAACCCTGTTCTACACAAGAAAACCAAGCACATTGATGTCAGATGCCATTTTCTCAGGGACAATGTGAAAAAGGGTCTTATTTGTGTAAGATTTTGTTGCACAGAAGATCAAATTGCAGATATCTTCACCAAAGCTCTGAGCGGGGAACACTTTGAGAAACAAGATGGCACTGTGATTACTTAAACCTAATTGAGAACCTGGTTCTGCTGACATGACTATGATAGTCACACTAAGGTAAAATTGGCTAAAGTGTTTTCTGACTAGGCCTAACTCACATCTATACCGTTGCAGGTAAACACGCTTGATGATCATAGAAGCTAAAGGTACAGTGTTGAACTTCGGAGGAGAGCTGCAAAAACCCTTTTACAAAAATAGGTCAGGAACCTGGTTCCTGCACCACAGGTTAGTAGTAATGTATTTTTCGCATGCTTGTTCAAAGAAAAAGGATAGCAAAATTAATTCAACTGCCACATCATCCGACTTTTCATACCAGCAGTTCTAAACCATTGTCTACCTCTGCATCACTTTAATTTTTCCTTCAGAACTCTCTACCACTTCTCTTACCATGGCCAACAAATAATCGTCTTTTTCTCTTGCCATCGACATCACTCCCACATCTCCTCCTCCCTTAACACCATCACCAGAAACCCACTTCTTCACTATCCCTGATACTACTGTACCCATACCAGTTTCCTCCTCATCTCTAGTCTCACTTCCATGTGTTGCAAACCCTACTTCTCCTCTGTTCCTGAATCTCAGGGGGAAGAAACTCCATTCTTAGGGGATGAAAGAACTCTGGTGCTTTTTGAGTCTCCGGTTCATGACACCATCATAGAAGAATCTATTGAAGAACCTGATTCTCTTTCAGCTGAAACAAACCAGGTGGTTGTAGAAGAAAGAGGCTTTTGAGTCTGCCTTGCAGAAGAGTAATCAGAGTACTAAAAAAAGGAAGAGGTTGATGAAATAGGGGGAAGCTGTGGCTGATAAACACATTCCAGTGGTTGAGGTTGAAAAAGATGTTGTGGTGGAACCTAGTTCCTTAGTGAAAAGATCTAAAAAAAGGTTGTGGCTGAGAAAGATTTGTTTGAGGGTGACATTATGGCTGTTGCAAGCAGAAATGGGAAGTTTATTGAAATATCTAGAAAACAAAAGTGGGAAACTGTGGGAGGACCTGGTTCAATGAAGACCATTTTAAGTGACAGTGGCCTTGGGCAGGAGAGTTAACTCAGAAAAAGTCTTGTGGGGTCGCACGCTTGCCCGACAATCTAGGAGATGGCAGGTATAAACAAGTTCTGGACTTAGGAAACTAGTGGAGAACCTGCGGGAGAAACTGCTTGACTAACAGTTGTCTGCAACTACCCGCATGGACCTAGCTCTCAAAACCATTGCTGCCTCCTCCTCCAAGCCTCCCTCTTCTAGTGCCCCCTAGGATCCTCTCAGTGGCCAGTTATCTTTTGCTCTGATGATTTTGTGGCTGTTCTTTTTCTTTTTGTTTGTCTTTTTGTGATGGCATGTTGGATCTCACCGTGCTGCTCCTGTTGAAACAGTCAATTTTCTTATCAATAAAACAGCTCTTCTTTTGCTTGTACAATGCTTGTTTTCCCTTTTGCTTCTCTTTTCTATCATGATTGTGTGCACATATGTGGCATGAGTTAGCTCTGTTGGACTTCTTTATGCCTTTTTGTCTGACTTTGTCTTTTTGTTGATGCCAAAAGGGGGAAGAATAGAGTCAAGGGGAACATATGTCATGGGGAAGAATAGAGTCAGGGGGAACATATGTAGCTGCCGGTACCTTATCTGGTTAAGTCAAATAGTCATCAATCTTAAAAGTTTGTCATCATCAAAAAGGGGGAAATTGATGGGCTTGAGGTCTTTTAATCTATGTTTTGATGATCTAACAAACTTTCTGTATGGAACCAGATAAAAGACCAAGAACAATAGTAAAAAGTCAGGGGGAACATATGGGGAAACAAGTGTAAGTAAGGGCATAAAGTCAGGGGGAACCTGTGGTATCCTGTTATTCATTCTGGTTCTCTGAACTCTAACTTCTCGTATTCAATGCTAAGTTTGTCATCATCAAAAAGGGGGAAATTGATAGGATTTCAATATCTTTGTCTTGTGTTTTGATGATCTAACAAACTTAATGTCAAGAACCAGATAGGGAACCTGACTCACTTGCATTACATTGCATCTAACGAATTCCAGCCAAATGTGAACTTGCTACAGCTTCAGGAGGTAGGAACCCAAATAAGGACTTGATACTCTTGTGGGTTCCTCACGGTAGTACAAAGTTAATTGGACACAGCTCGAAACGAAGATTCTGCCGCACTGCACTATTTCCAGCGTCCACTCATTCTCTGATCAACTAAAGTACAATGATTCAAGTTACTCAACTCAAGACAATCTGGGCAGTGTGCACAAGTACCAGATCAGGAACCTGATCCCTTGGTGCTCCCCTGACAGAAGTACAAGTCAACTATACAGCTGGAACACAACTGCAGAAAGTGAATGTCTGCAACTGTACAAAGACGAGCACAACAGGGACCTATTCCCTTAGGGTTCTCTGACAGAAGTACAAGTCAACTATACAGCTGGAACGCAACTGAGTGACTGTCAGCAGCTGTACAAAGAAGAACACAACAGGGACCTGGTCCCTTAAGGTTCTCTGACAGAAGTACAAGTCAACTACAGCTAGAAAACAATTGCAAAAAGTGACTTCCTGCAACAGTGCAACAGACAGCAGCAGACAGTGCAGCAGTCACTTTCCATTGAGATTGGACATCACCATTGTGAAGTGACATCACTAAGGTAATGTCTTGTGTAGTATAAACCTCATGCAAGGTACAAAATTCAGGTTCAACACTAGCAAAATCAAAAAAGGAAAATATTCTCTCAAGTGTTCAAGAACCTCTCTCAAGAACAAAGTTGCTGCAACCTCAAGGACCTGATCGGAAATTGATGATATCTTAAGTCCTTAGGTTTGTTGAGTCTTTGTTATGTGTTCTTCATTGTTACTCCTATCCAGCTTTCTTAGAAGCATTGATTAGGTTGAGTCATAAGAAAAATCCTTTGTAACCGTAGTGTGACAAAGTGGCTTGTGGTGGAAATATCACAAGTTAGTCAAAGCCTTTGTAACCGTAGTGTGACAAAGTGGCTTTTGGTGGAAATACCACAAGTTAGTCAAATTCTTTGTAACTAGGATAGTTATAGAGTGGCTTGTGATAAGAGCATCACAAGTTAGTTGAGTCTTTGCAATAGAGTTATTGTAAAGTGGCTTGTAATAAGGAGATTGCAAGTTAGTGAAGTTAAAAGCCTATAGGTGTAGGTCGTGGTTTTTTGATCCCCTTGTGTAGGATTTTTCCACGTAAAAATCCACGGCCTTATTTACATTCAGCTTTACTAGCATTCACAGCAGAACCCGATTAAGGACCAGGTACTTTACTATTTGGTGGTTTCATACAAACTTAGCAGTGTACCAAACTGATATAGGACCAGATCACTATACAGTTTGGTTCATCAGTATTTTCAGAGGAAACATATAGAGAACCCAATTCTCTATACAGTCCGGTGGACGCATAGTTTCTAACACTCACCTTGCTCCAAAGCTTACTTCCAATATCAAGAACGCGCTCAAACCCTCAATTCGGAGCCGAACGATCCAAAACTAATCAAACGGGGTAAGAACTAGTCAAAATAAGCTCAAGAGTTCATATTCTAACTATTAAAGAAATTTCCCAACCCTAAATACAAGTTTCCTAAAATCCATCCTCGGGCCCATGTGCCCGGATTCCGAAAATTCTCGAGAGAAGTTGTTACCCATAACCTAAGGATCAAGAATATATGCTTTTTACTTCATTCCATAACAAATTTCGTGGTAAAATCTCAATTTTATCAAACCCCTAGGTTTTACACTAAACCCACAATTTTTACTAATTTACTAGGTATAATATACCCCTAAACTATGTAATAAACTCACATTATCTAGAAATAACTTACCTCACAATGCTAGGCCGAAATCCCCTCTTTTGAAGCTCCCAAATCGCCCAACAATTCTGCGATTTCCGCACTTGTGGTTAGGGGACAGCATCTGCGGTCTCGCTTCTATGGGGGGAAGGTCCACATCTGCAAAATTGGACCGACTTGACTGGGACAACATCTGCGGTCTAGGGGCCGCTTCTGCGGAAGAGGAGCCGTATCTGCGATTCTTGGCTCCTCCTCTTGGGCCGCACCTGTGAAGGGTTGACCGCTTCTGCGGTCTCGTGCCTGCGGCTGGCCAACCGCAGGTGGAGTTATGACAGCAACCTGGAGCTTCAGCTCTTTCCAATTTTTCCTAACTCAACTCGAGCCTCGTCCGATTGACGCTCGGGGCACCCGGGGCCCCGCCCGAGCATACCGACAAGTTTGAAATCAAAAAACGGACTCGCTCGAACCCTCGGGACGCCCGAAACAATGCTAAATCTAAGAATCACCCCCTACAACTAATTGAATCAAAGTTATGAACTTCAAGTCCTTCAATTCGCATCCAATGTAACGAAACACACTTATACCACTCGGATTGACACCAAATTTTGCGTGCAAGTCTAACATGACAATACGGAACCGTTCCTGGTCTCGGAATTTCATTCGGACCTTGATAACACAAAAACCCACTCCAAACCAAATATTTAAGAACGCCAAAATCCGTAAGGAATTAACTTTCACTATTAGGCGCTAAAACGCTCCCGGGTCATCTAAAACTCGATCCGGACATACGCCTAAGTCTGAAATCATCATACCAACCTGTTGCAACCTTCAAATCCGGATTCCGAGGTCGTTTACTCAAAATGTTGACCGAAGTCAAACTTGTCCTTTTAAACCAACCTTATGGAACCAAGTGTTCCAATTTCAACTCTAACTCTTCCAAATCCCGAACCAACCATCCCCGCAAGTCATAAATCAGTAAAAGCAGGTATGAAAAGTCTTATTTAGGGGAATGTGGTTCTAGAAAGCAAAACAACCAGTCAGATCGTTACAATGCATTGCATTACAATAGTTATCCCCTAGTTATTGAGGGATATAGTGATGCAAATTGGATCACCGGATCAATGGAATCAAAATCCACAAGTGGATACATTTTTACCATAGGTGGAGGAGCAGTGTCTTGGAAGTCGTCCATACAGACATGCATCACCCGCTCTATAATGGAGTCTGAGTTTATACCTTTAGACAAGGCCGGTGAAAAAGCTGAATGGCTCCGAAATTTCTTGAAAGATATTCCATTTTGGCCCATACCTTTGGCACCTATATGCATACATTGCGATAGTCAAGCACCAATAGGAAGGGTTGGCAGCGTTATGTATAACGGAAAAACTCGTCACATACGATGAACGAATAATACCGTTAAACGACTACTCTCTAGTGGAATTATCACAATTGGCTATATAGAGTCAAAAGATAATGTATCAGATCGCTTACAAAAGGCCTAACTAGAGAGGCGGTTGAGAAGTCTTCAAATGGAATGGGACTATGACCGAGGACAAGTCATTGTGGCGGTAACTCTACCTAGAAGACTGGAGATCCCAAGATCTAGATTCAAGGAGATCAAACAAAGTCATTAGTGACGGTTCAACATTGTCAAATAAAATTTTGGTCCATTCTCATGATAAACAATGTTCAGTAACAAGGATAAAGAGTTAAGACTTTTTAATGGTTTCTAAGTTTGATACGGGGTATATCAAATAGTGCATCTATGGGATAACACGTTTAGGATTCACCTATGTATGTATAAAGTGTAAGCCGCTTCAAAGGAGAATTTTGTAAGGCCAATTCTCTACGCACTTATGAAACCATGCTGTGTTCAGGACTAAAACGAACACAACAATAAGAACCAAAGAAGGTTAAGGGTTGATTGTGTGACGTATGACTGTCAAGGTATACATGAAAGTTCGACGGTTCAAAGATATCAAATCTACCAATTGATCGAGTATATCTTACATATGTTCACTACAGAAAGTTCAATGGAAAACCTACTTATCTAGATACGGTTAATCCTTAACATGCGAATCATGGAGTTTTTTCATGCATGTTTTTCCGGATAGTCATTCCCAATTCATGTGGGGGATTGTTGGGTTTTATCAATTAAAACAAAAGAGGTGTGAATGAAAAATGGTTGGAAAAGAAGTGGAGGGATAGTTATTCCATTCTATCCTGGGAGGAATTAATCCAAAATCTTGGGCAACTGTGAGGGGATTAAATTCCTTAAGAACACACAAGAAACTTGTGGGATCGAAATTTTCTATTTATATTTTCTTAAATTAACGTCTTCTATTTTCTAGTTTTGAATACAGAATACTAACAACTAATTGGCAAGTACACTAAAAGGTAAGAGTGCTACGTAGAAGATAGATTACGTCCACTGTCGCATATCGAAAAGTCATGTAAACCTCCTAAAATGGTGAAACCAATACGAGTAACACTTTAACTGATTCCGTTTGATATTTAGTTCAAAATCTTTGACTTTTTAAAATAACGCTGAGAGTGAATGATCTGAACTAAATTCCCATTAAGTTATTAATTGACTATGTGATAGAATTTAAGGGTCCACCAAACTATATAGAGAACCAGGTTCTCTATTAGTTCCCACAGATACCATGCACACTGCAGTAAGTAAATGACAAGAGGAATTTTATATGGAAAATTCCCAGCTCAACGGAATTAAAAACCACGACCTATCCTTGTAGGATTTCAACTTCACTACTCAGCAACTTTACAATAAAACCTATGTAACCTAGAAATTAACCTCTTAATCCCTCACTAACTTGTAACACTCTATTACAAGCTACTTTATAATAACTATATTACAAAGACTTTACAACTCGACTAACTCTAGCCAAGACACAAACACAAAGGTTTATGATTTACAAAGGATTTCCTACATAATACTCGTAAGTAAGCTAAGCAGGAATAACAAGTGAGAGCTTTTACAAAGTTACAACTCAACTAAGGACATATAATAACTTGATATGGGGAACTGGTCCGTAGCAGTGTTGTTCTTTATTCTTGATGCACTTGAGAATCGTTTCCGGGTGATCAATCACCGTGAGAGTGCTTGAGTAAATTCTCTAAGTGTTAAAGTTATTTGTTTTACCTTCCTTGATGTTGATGATACATTTGTGACATCACTTAGAATGATGTAAGCAAGTTAGGTAAAAGGCATTCCCCATAAAGTTGACTGCTGCACTGTTTCTGTAATGTAGCGTGTGGAGGCAGCAACTTTATAGCTGGGACAGTTGACTTGTGTAGTTTCCTCGGGAACTGGTAGCTATCTGATCCCTCTATTATTTCTTTGACTGTGAAGAGGTGAACCGTGTCTCCAACTGGAGACTTGTTGATCTTTAAGTTCTTGAGGATGTGTATCAGGTTCCTTATCTGGTTCTTAACAGTAAGTTTGTTAGATCATTAAAACATAACAGGAATACACATATAACCTATCAATTTCCCCTTTTTGATGATGAAAAACTTATAA
Organism: Nicotiana attenuata; assembly: GCF_001879085.1. Taxonomy (NCBI): domain Eukaryota; kingdom Viridiplantae; phylum Streptophyta; class Magnoliopsida; order Solanales; family Solanaceae; genus Nicotiana; species Nicotiana attenuata. Next base: position 1,362 of record NW_017682349.1, on the reverse strand, counting down.
TTCATTTTCCCCCTAAGAACTAGAATGACATTTGCATTTCCTGTATTCCCCCTGAATTTGTTTCCCATCCTGTTCCCCCTGAATTATTTTTCCCCATTTTTGCATCATAAAAAGATCAGTAACAGGCTTTTGGGCAAAAAGAAGTCTAGCTTTGAGTTAACTCATGCCACTTATATGCACACAACATGACTAAAAATAGAGCATAAAAGCAAGGCAGATATAAAAAAAGGGAAAGGCTTCGATTAAACAATTTGAATTTTAAAACAGGGAGCAGATTCAATGTTGCTAACAACCATCCACAATTCAGAAAAAAAAAAAAACAAGTACCACAAACATCATCAGAAACTAATCATAAGAGACCAACACTTAAGACTTGACACTGAGGGGACACTGTCTAGGGAGCACTGGAAGGAGAGGACATAGAGGCAGAGGCAAGGGTTTGGAGGGGTCTGTCATGAGAGAGCAAGACCTTGTTCACCATCTCAAATAACAATTGGTACACTGGAAGGAGGGCCTACTTCTGTACCCGTTCCCCTTGCTGAACTGCTCTGTCCTTCATGATAGCATTTCTGAAGTTTGAAGAACAAGTTCCCTGAACAGTAGACAACCCTTTAGCAGGTACACCCAGAATAGACCTCAACAAAGTAGAGTCCATTAACATATCAACTCCATTCACCAATACGCAGATGTGATCATCCTCAACTTTGAAAAAGTCGGCATAGAAACTTTGTACTTCCTCCTCATACATTTTTGGAGCATCACCTGTGAACAAATGTGTCCACTGTTGAAACTCACAAATTTCAACCAACTATCGCATTCCAGCCTCTTCCAAAATGTCAGGGGAAAATGTGCGGCCCTATAGCACTTTTTGATTCCTCAATTTCTCATTTCCAGCACTCTAAGGGTCATCAACTTTTGCCTTCTAGGAGGAACCAGGTTCCTCATCAGCATCAGCTTTTCTTTTAATAGACTTGCGAATATTCTTCCCTTTTTTATCAGACTTCACAGACTTTTCACCCAATTCTTCCATCACCTTGGCACCAGACTCTTCTACCAAGTTATCACCAGATTCTTTCACTACATTTTCACTAGAGACAACATCATCAACCTTGTTCAGATTTTCAGCATTCGTAGAAGATCCCTTTTTAGGATTGGGGAGACCATGCTTCTGTGAGCGCTTTCTAGTTAAGGAACCAGGTTCCTCTTTTTCTTCATCATCCACAGTCACAACAGGCATTGTCCTTTCACTCACAGACTTCCCATCTTTCATCAATTTTCTTCTCCTTGATTTATCTTGGTTATTCTTAAGAGCAGACTCAAGAGCATCCTTCCTTTGCAACCTTGTAGTAGGTCGTTTAGGAT
>NW_017682348.1:9597-10063 GCF_001879085.1 Nicotiana attenuata | reverse complement strand
ACTAGAGAATGGAGGCCCTACATCTAAAAATCTCAACTTGGGAATGGAGGCCCTATGTTGGCGAAAGGCGACTAGAGATTGGAGGCCCTATGTCTAAAAATCTCAACTAGGAATTGGAGCCCTATAGTGGCGAAAGGCGACTAGGGAATGGAGGCCCTATGTCTAAAAATCTCAACTAGAGATTGGAGCCCTATGCTGGCAAAAGCCGACTAGGGAATGGAGGCCCTATGTCTAAAAATCACATCTAGGGATTGGAGCCCTATGCTGGCGAAAGGCGACTAGGGAATGTAGGCCCTATGCCTAAAAATCCCAACAAGGGATTGGAGCCCTATGCTAGCAAAAGGCGACTAGGGAATGAAGCCCTATGTCTAAAAATCTCAACTAGTGAATGGAATCCCTATGCTTGCGAAAGGCGACTAGGGAATGGAGGCCCTATGTCTAGAAATCTCAACTAGGGATTGGAGCC
>NW_017682348.1:0-4732 GCF_001879085.1 Nicotiana attenuata | reverse complement strand
CAACTAGGGATTGGAGCCCTATGCTTGCGAAAGGGGACTAGGGAATGGAGGCCCTATGTCTACAAATCCCAACTAGGGATTGGAGCCCTATGCTGGCGAAAGGCGACTAGGGAATGGAGGCCCTACGTCTAAAAATCTCAACTAGGGATTAGATCCCTATGCTGGCGAAAGACGACTAGGAAATGGAGGCCCTATGTCTAAATTTCTTTACTGGGGATTGGAGCCCCATGCTAGCGAATGGCGACTAGGGAATGGAGGCCCTATGTCTAAGAATCTCAACTAGGGATTGGAGCCCTATGCTGGCGAAAGGCGACTAGGGAATGGAGGCCCTATGTCTAAAAATCTCAACTAGGGATTGGAGCCCTATGCTGGCAAAAGGCGACTAGGGAATGGAGGCCCTATGTCTAAAAATCTCAACTAGGGATTGGAGCCCTATGCTGGCAAAAGGCGACTAGGGAATGGAGGCCCTATGTCTAAAAATCTCAACTAGGGATTGGAGCCCTATGCTGGCAAAAGGCGACTAGGGAATGGAGGCCCTATGTCTAAAAATCTCAACTAGGGATTGGAGCCCTATGCTGGCAAAAGGCGACTAGGGAATGGAGGCCCTATGTCTAAAAATCTCAACTAGGGATTGGAGCCCTATGCTGGCAAAAGGCGACTAGGGAATGGAGGCCCTATGTCTAAAAATCTCAACTAGGGATTGGAGCCCTATGCTGGCAAAAGGCGACTAGGGAATGGAGGCCCTATGTCTAAAAATCTCAACTAGGGATTGGAGCCCTATGCTGGCAAAAGGCGACTAGGGAATGGAGGCCCTATGTCTAAAAATCTCAACTAGGGATTGGAGCCCTATGCTGGCAAAAGGCGACTAGGGAATGGAGGCCCTATGTCTAAAAATCTCAACTAGGGATTGGAGCCCTATGCTGGCAAAAGGCGACTAGGGAATGGAGGCCCTATGTCTAAAAATCTCAACTAGGGATTGGAGCCCTATGCTGGCAAAAGGCGACTAGGGAATGGAGGCCCTATGTCTAAAAATCTCAACTAGGGATTGGAGCCCTATGCTGGCAAAAGGCGACTAGGGAATGGAGGCCCTATGTCTAAAAATCTCAACTAGGGATTGGAGCCCTATGCTGGCAAAAGGCGACTAGGGAATGGAGGCCCTATGTCTAAAAATCTCAACTAGGGATTGGAGCCCTATGCTGGCAAAAGGCGACTAGGGAATGGAGGCCCTATGTCTAAAAATCTCAACTAGGGATTGGAGCCCTATGCTGGCAAAAGGCGACTAGGGAATGGAGGCCCTATGTCTAAAAATCTCAACTAGGGATTGGAGCCCTATGCTGGCAAAAGGCGACTAGGGAATGGAGGCCCTATGTCTAAAAATCTCAACTAGGGATTGGAGCCCTATGCTGGCAAAAGGCGACTAGGGAATGGAGGCCCTATGTCTAAAAATCTCAACTAGGGATTGGAGCCCTATGCTGGCAAAAGGCGACTAGGGAATGGAGGCCCTATGTCTAAAAATCTCAACTAGGGATTGGAGCCCTATGCTGGCAAAAGGCGACTAGGGAATGGAGGCCCTATGTCTAAAAATCTCAACTAGGGATTGGAGCCCTATGCTGGCAAAAGGCGACTAGGGAATGGAGGCCCTATGTCTAAAAATCTCAACTAGGGATTGGAGCCCTATGCTGGCAAAAGGCGACTAGGGAATGGAGGCCCTATGTCTAAAAATCTCAACTAGGGATTGGAGCCCTATGCTGGCAAAAGGCGACTAGGGAATGGAGGCCCTATGTCTAAAAATCTCAACTAGGGATTGGAGCCCTATGCTGGCAAAAGGCGACTAGGGAATGGAGGCCCTATGTCTAAAAATCTCAACTAGGGATTGGAGCCCTATGCTGGCAAAAGGCGACTAGGGAATGGAGGCCCTATGTCTAAAAATCTCAACTAGGGATTGGAGCCCTATGCTGGCAAAAGGCGACTAGGGAATGGAGGCCCTATGTCTAAAAATCTCAACTAGGGATTGGAGCCCTATGCTGGCAAAAGGCGACTAGGGAATGGAGGCCCTATGTCTAAAAATCTCAACTAGGGATTGGAGCCCTATGCTGGCAAAAGGCGACTAGGGAATGGAGGCCCTATGTCTAAAAATCTCAACTAGGGATTGGAGCCCTATGCTGGCAAAAGGCGACTAGGGAATGGAGGCCCTATGTCTAAAAATCTCAACTAGGGATTGGAGCCCTATGCTGGCAAAAGGCGACTAGGGAATGGAGGCCCTATGTCTAAAAATCTCAACTAGGGATTGGAGCCCTATGCTGGCAAAAGGCGACTAGGGAATGGAGGCCCTATGTCTAAAAATCTCAACTAGGGATTGGAGCCCTATGCTGGCAAAAGGCGACTAGGGAATGGAGGCCCTATGTCTAAAAATCTCAACTAGGGATTGGAGCCCTATGCTGGCAAAAGGCGACTAGGGAATGGAGGCCCTATGTCTAAAAATCTCAACTAGGGATTGGAGCCCTCTGCCGGCAAAAAGCGACTAGGGAATGGAGGCCCTATGTCTAAAAATCTCAACTAGGGATTGGAGCCCTATGCTGGCAAAAGGCGACTAGGGAATGGAGGCCCTATGTCTAAAAATCTCAACTAGGGATTGGAGCCCTATGCTGGCAAAAGGCGACTAGGGAATGGAGGCCCTATGTCTAAAAATCTCAACTAGGGATTGGAGCCCTATGCTGGCAAAAGGCGACTAGGGAATGGAGGCCCTATGTCTAAAAATCTCAACTAGGGATTGGAGCCCTATGCTGGCAAAAGGCGACTAGGGGATGGAGGCCCTATGTCTAAAAATCTCAACTAGGGATTGGAGCCCTATGCTGGCAAAAGGCGACTAGGGAATGGAGGCCCTATGTCTAAAAATCTCAACTAGGGATTGGAGCCCTATGCTGGCAAAAGGCGACTAGGGAATGGAGGCCCTATGTCTAAAAATCTCAACTAGGGATTGGAGCCCTATGCTGGCAAAAGGCGACTAGGGAATGGAGGCCCTATGTCTAAAAATCTCAACTAGGGATTGGAGCCCTATGCTGGCAAAAGGCGACTAGGGAATGGAGGCCCTATGTCTAAAAATCTCAACTAGGGATTGGAGCCCTATGCTGGCAAAAGGCGACTAGGGAATGGAGGCCCTATGTCTAAAAATCTCAACTAGGGATTGGAGCCCTATGCTGGCAAAAGGCGACTAGGGAATGGAGGCCCTATGTCTAAAAATCTCAACTAGGGATTGGAGCCCTATGCTGGCAAAAGGCGACTAGGGAATGGAGGCCCTATGTCTAAAAATCTCAACTAGGGATTGGAGCCCTATGCTGGCAAAAGGCGACTAGGGAATGGAGGCCCTATGTCTAAAAATCTCAACTAGGGATTGGAGCCCTATGCTGGCAAAAGGCGACTAGGGAATGGAGGCCCTATGTCTAAAAATCTCAACTAGGGATTGGAGCCCTATGCTGGCAAAAGGCGACTAGGGAATGGAGGCCCTATGTCTAAAAATCTCAACTAGGGATTGGAGCCCTATGCTGGCAAAAGGCGACTAGGGAATGGAGGCCCTATGTCTAAAAATCTCAACTAGGGATTGGAGCCCTATGCTGGCAAAAGGCGACTAGGGAATGGAGGCCCTATGTCTAAAAATCTCAACTAGGGATTGGAGCCCTATGCTGGCAAAAGGCGACTAGGGAATGGAGGCCCTATGTCTAAAAATCTCAACTAGGGATTGGAGCCCTATGCTGGCGAAAGGCGACTAGGGAATGGAGGCCCTATGTCTAAAAATCTCAACTAGGGATTGGAGCCCTATGCTGGCAAAAGGCGACTAGGGAATGGAGGCCCTATGTCTAAAAATCTCAACTAGGGATTGGAGCCCTATGCTGGCAAAAGGCGACTAGGGAATGGAGGCCCTATGTCTAAAAATCTCAACTAGCGATTGGATCCCTATGCTGGCGAAAGGCGACAAGGAAATGGAGGCCCTACGTCTAAATCTCTCAACTAGGGATTGGAGCCCTATGCTAGCGAAAGGCGACTAGGGAATGGAGGCCCTATGTCTAAAAATCTCAACTAGGGATTGGAGCTCTATTCTGGCGAAAGGCGACTAGGGAATGGAGGCCCTATGTCTAAAAATCTCAACTAGGGATTGGAGCCCTATGCTTGCGAAAGGGGACTAGGGAATGGAGGCCCTATGTCTACAAATCCCAACTAGGGATTGGAGCCCTATGCTGGCGAAAGGCGACTAGGGAATGGAGGCCCTACGTCTAAAAATCTCAACTAGGGATTGGATCCCTATGCTGGCGAAAGACGACTAGGAAATGGAGGCCCTATGTCTAAAAATCTCAACTAGGGATTGGAGCCCTATACTGGCGAAAGGCGACTAGGGAATGGTGGCCCTATATCTCAAAATCTCAACTAGGGATCGGAGCCCTAACCTAACGAATGGCGACTAGGGAATGGAGGCCCTATGTCTAAAAATCTCAACTAGGGATTGGAGCACTATGCTGGCAAAAGGCTACTAGGGAATGGAAGCCCTATGTCGAAAAATCTCAACTAGGGATTGGAGCCCTATGCCGGCAAAGGGCGACTAGGGAATGGAGGCCTTAGGTCTAAAAATCTCAACTAGGGAATAGAGGCCCTATGCTGGTGAAAGGCGACTAGGGAATGGAGGCCCTATGTCTAAAAATCTCAACTAGGTATTGGAGCCCTATGCTGGCAAAAGGCGACT
>NW_017682347.1:0-6930 GCF_001879085.1 Nicotiana attenuata | reverse complement strand
AAAAGGCGACTAGGGAATGGAGGCCCTATGTCTAAAAAGGCTCAACTCAGAGATTGGAGCCCTAATGTTGGCAAAAGGCGACTAGGGAATGGAGGCCCTATGTCTAAAAAGGCTCAACTCAGGGATAGGAGCCCTAATGTGTCACGACCCCAGTTCACTCTCCATGAACATGTCGTGATGGCACCTAGTTCCTACAACTAGGTAAGCCTAACAATGCAGAAATAACAACCTAAATGCATACGAGGCCCTATACAACTCAAAAGAAATGCGGAAGTCTACAACTCAATCCCAAAACCCAGAAACTCACGGGAATCCACAAGCTAATAGAAATACTGTACATGCTCTAATCTCCAGAATGTGTACATCAAAAGTATGATAGAATCTAAACACTACAGATAGAATAAGGAAGGAGACTCTTCGGTATGCGGACGTTGCAGATATACCTCGAAGTCTCCGTAGCTTTCCTCACCTCAAGGATAGTGCGCCTGAGTGGAGGTACCTGGATCTGCACATGAAAAACATGCGCAGGAAGGGCATGAGTACACCACAACGATACTCAGTAAGTGCCAAGCCTAAACTCGGTTGGGTAGTGACGAGGAAAGGTCATGGGCCCTACTGAGGTAAAACACAATATATAATAGGTTAATGGAAAATAGTATAGATAAAGTCTACAGCAAGAATCTAGACAGGATAAATAAGGGAAACAGTAATAGAAAGCAAAAACAAAACAATATAATGAATACTGCTCACAACAGGAAGTAATAGCCGGGAATCTCTTGATATCCCGAGGATCTCTTGGTATCCTCATCATATACACTAGGGATCTCTTGGTATCCCGAGGATCTCTTGGTATCCTCATCATTTCACGAGGGATCTCTTGGTATCCCGAGGATCTCCTGGTATCCTCAAATCTTACATTTACATGTGCCGGGGATCTCTTGGTATCCCGCACCTCAATCCAGAACATAACGAGTACAGGGGGATCTCCCGGGATGCCGTCCCGTAGTCCCAATTTAAAACACACAATAATAGCCCAACACATTAGGATAAATGCTAAACTCAGAACAAGTAATAGAAATCCTAGACTAACATGATCCACGGAGTACAACAAGATAGTTTAAGCACTTAAGCAAGTAAGTCAACTAAACATGCGTCTCTAAACTAGCATAGGACAAACTTCAATTCAAATAAACAGGTAAGCAAGAAAAACTCAATTTAAATACTTCAAGTAAAAATGGATTTCCAACAATCAGCTCAAGTACGCGCTCGTCACCCCACGTACGAGGCTTTCAAATATCAAATATCATGTCCTAAGGGGAAAAGTCCCCCACACAAGGTTAGACAAGCCACTTACCTCGAACCGGCTCAAATCAACTAGATATCACGCCCTTGCCACGAGTATCCGACTCCAAATGGCCCAAATCTATTCAATTCAGTTACACATTATAAATAACATCACAAACAACTAGTTTTGCTATTTAATTCAAAGCTACGACGTGAAATTAGGTAAAATGACCAAAATTCCCTTCAGGCCAACGACTCGGAATCGAATCATTTTCACATTTTCAGAACCCTCGTATGCTCACGAGTCTAACCATATATAAATCTCCCAAATCGGAGGTCAAATGCTCACCCAAAACTCAATGGTTTAGTCTAAGAAGTTTTCTCCCATTTTGATGCCAAATTCGAAATTAGATGATGGATTAAGCTATATATTGATGGAATACAACTAAAAGGGATTAAGAAATCGTTACCCAATGATCTTCACTTCAAAACCCACTCAAAATCGCCCTTTCCCGAGCTCTCAATTGATTTTTCCAGCTTTTGAAACTCAAGCCTCGAAATTCCCTTTTCTGAATAGGTGTTTCCGCTTCTGCGGACAAGGGACCGCTTCTGCGGTCCCGCTTATGCAGAAAAGCAACCGCTTCTGCGGTTTTCACATAGTAGACCAGATTTCGCTTCTCCAGTACAAATCTCGCAGGTGCGAACCGCATCTGCGGTCAAACCATCCGCACCTGCGGAAAAGCTGAGAAGTCCAAATTTCGCATCTGCGATGGGCCGGCCGCTTCTGCGGCTCCGCACCTGTATGACAGGTACCAGAACTTCAGCAGCCCATTCAACTTCAAAACTTTCCGTCAACCACCCGAAATCATCCCGAGGCCCCCGGGACCTCAACCAAAAGCACCAATACCACCTAATACCTTATTCGAACTTGTACCAATCTTAAAAACACCTAAAACAATGCCGGAAACCCGAATTTATCAAAGATTCAAGCCTAAGAACTTCAAATTCCAACAAAACACGCTTTCGATTAAAAACCTAACCAAACTTCGTCTGAATGACCTGAAATTTTGCACACACATCCCAAACGACATGACGGAGCTACTGCAACTTTCGGAATTCCAATCCGACCCTCGGATCAAAAACTCACTATCGGACCGGAAACTTCAAAAATTCAAACTTCAGCATTTCAAGCCTAAATGAGCTACGAACTTGCAAAATACATTCCGAACACGCTCCCAACCCCGAAATCACCTAACGAAGCTAACGGAACCATCGGATTTCCATTCCGAGGTTATCTTCACACTGCTCCGACTACGGACCATTTCTCAACACTTAAGCTCTCATTTAGGGACTAAGTGACCCAAAACTCTCCGAAACCCAACACCGAACGTCCCGGCAAACCAAAATAGCAGAAATGAACTTAGGGGAAGTAGTTAATAGGGGATCGAGGCGTTAATTCTTAAGACGACCGGCCGGGTCGTCACATCCTCCTACACTTAAACATTCGTTCGTCCTCGAACGAGCATAGAGAACATACCTGAAGTAGTGAAAAGATGGGGGTACTGGCTGCGCATATCTCGCTCGGTCTCCTAAGTCACCTCCTCGGCCGGCTGACCCCGCCACTGAACCTTCACTGAAGCAATGTTCTTGGACCTCAACTTCCTGATCTGTCTGTCCAATATAGCCTCTGGCTCCTCAACATAGGATAGGTCCTTCTCCAACTGGACTGAACTGAAATCCAACACGTGAGACGGATCACCGTGATACCTCCGGAGCATCGAAACATGAAATACCGGATGAACTCCGGCCAAACTGGGAGGCAGGGGAAGCTCATAGGCAACCTCCCCAACTCGCCGCAAGATCTCAAAAGGGCCAATAAACCTCGGACACAACTTTCCTTTCTTCCCAAACCTCATGACGCCTTTCATAGGAGAAACCCGAAGCAGAACCCGCTCACCAACCATATATGAAACATCACGAACCTTCCTGTCCGCGTAACTCTTCTGTATGGACTGGGCTGTACGGAGTCTATCCTGAATCATCTTAACCTTTGCCAATGCGTCCTGAACCAACTCTGTGCCCAATAGCCTGGCCTCACCCGGCTCGAACCAACCCACCGGAGATCTACACCTCCTACCATATAAAGCCTCATACGGCGCCATCTGAATGCTGGACTGATAACTGTTGTTGTAAGCAAACTCCGCCAATGGCAAGAAATGATCCCAAGACCCTCCAAACTCAATCACACACGCACGGAGCATATTCTTAAGAATCTGAATAGTGCGTTCGGATTGTTCGTCCGTCTGGGGTGAAATGCTGTGCTCAACTCCACTCGAGTGCCTAACTCCTGCTGCACGGCTCTCTAGTGCCACGATGTAAACTGGGTACCTCTGTCTGAAATAATAGAAACTGGAATACCATGCAGACGGACAATTTCTCGGATATAAATCTCCGCCAACCGCTCCGATGAATAAGTGGTACATACAGGAATAAAATTAGCGGACTTGGTCAGTCGATCCACAATGACCCAAATGGCATCAAACTTTTTCAAGGTCCGTGGGAGTCCCGATACAAAGTCCATGGTGATGCGCTCCCACTTCCACTCCGGAATCTCTATCTACTGAAGCAACCCACCCGGGCGCTGGTGCTCATACTTCACCTGCTGGCAGTTGAGGCATTTGGACACGTAACTAACTGTATCTCTCTTCATCCGCCTCCACCAATAGTGCTGCCTTAAGTCCTGACACATCTTCGCGGCACCCGGATGGATGGAATACCGCGAACTATGGGCCTCCGCTAGAATCAACTCTCGAAGACCATCAACATTGGGCACACAAATCTGGCCCTACATCCTCAATACCCCGTCGTCTCCAATGGTCACATCTCTGGCATCTCCACGCTGAACCTTGTCCTGAAGGACAAGCAAATGAGGGTCATCATACTGCCGCTCCCTGATATGATCAAATAAGGAGGACCAGGAAACCACACAAGCTAGAACCCGACTGGGCTCCCAAAAGATCCAATCTCACAAACTGGCTGGCTAAGGCCTGAACATCCATCGCCATAGGCCTCTCTGAAACTGGTAGATATGCCAAACTCCCCAAACTCTCCGTCCGGCGACTCAAGGCATTCGCCACTACATTTGCCTTGCCCGGGTGATACTAGATAGTGATGTCATAGTCCTTCAGCAGCTCTAACCACCTCCTCTGGCGCATATTAAGATCCTTTTGCTTGAGTAAGTGCTGCAAACTCCGATGGTCAGTATAGATCTCACAAGGCACACCATACAAATAATGACGCCAGATCTTCAAGGCATGAACAATGACAGCTAATTCAAGGTCGTGAACAGGGTAATTCTTTTCATGTATCTTCAACTGTCTGGACGCGTAGGCAATCACCCTACCGTCCTGCATCAACACTGCTCCAAGGTCAACTCTCGAGGCGTCACAATAGACAGTATAAGACCCTGAACCGGTAGGCAACATCAAAATTGGGGTTGTAGTCAAAGCCGTCTTGAGCTTCTGAAAGCTCGCCTCACACTCCTCTGTCCACTGAAATGGGGCACCCTTCTGGGTCAATCTAGTCATAGGGGTCGCAATCGATGAAAATCCCTCCACGAAGCGACGATAGTAGCCCGCCAAGCCAAGGAGACTGCGAATCTCTGTAGCTGAGTACGGCCTGGGCCAACTCTGCACGGCCTCTATCTTCCTTGGATCCACCCGAATACCCTCACTCGAAATCACATGGCCTAAGAATGCCACAGAACTCAGCCAAAACTCACATTTTGAGAACTTTGCATATAACTTCTTCTCCCTCAAGGTCTGAAGCACGGTCCTCAGGTGCTGCTCATGATCTTCCCGACTCCGGGAATACACCAGAATCAATAAAAACAATAACGAACGAGTCAAGATATGGCCTGAACACGCTGTGCATCAGATGCATGAAAGCTGCTGGGGCATTGGTCAGCCCAAATGACATAACAAGGAACTCGTAATGACCATACCGAGTCCTGAAAGCAGTCTTCGAGATATCTGGCTCCCGAATCTTCTACTGATGGTACCCTGAGCACAAGTCAATCTTAGGAAACACATGTGCGCCTTGAAGCTGGTCAAACAAATCATCAATACGAGGCAAAGGATAACGGTTCTTCAATGTAACCTTGTTCAACTGACGATAATCAATACACATACGCATAGAACCATCCTTCTTCTTCACAAACAAGACAGGAGCACCCCACGGTGAAACACTGGGTCGAGTAGAACCTTTACCAAGCAATTCCTGCAACTGATCATTCAACTCCTTCAACTCAGGAGGAGCCATACGATACGGAGGAATGGAAATAGGCTGAGTGCCCGGCAACAGATCAATGCCAAAATCAATGTCCCTATCGGGCGGCATGCCCGGAAGATCAGCTGGAAACACATCGGGATAATCCCGTACCATTGGAACTGAGTCCACAAAAGGGGTATCAACACTGACATCTCTCATATAAGCTACATACACGGCACGCCCCTTCTCAACCATACGCTGAGCTTTAAGAAAAGAGAAAACTCTACTGGGAGTGTGGTCTAAAGTACCACTCCACTCAATACGCGGAATTCCTGGCATAGCCAGCGTGACGGTCTTGGCGTGACAATCAAGAATAGAAAAATGGGGCGACAACCAGTCCATGCCCAAAATTATGTCAAAATCCACCATACTGAGTAACAATAAGTCTGCTCTCGTCTCAAAACCACGAATAGTAACCAAACATGACTGATAAACGCGGTCCACAACAAGAGAATCTCCCACAGGAGTAGAAACATAAACGGGGGCACTCAAAGAATCCCGAGGCACACCCAAATGCGGACCAAAGTAAGAAGACACATAAGAATAAGTAGAGCCCGGATCGAATAGAACCGATGCCTCTCTGTGACAAACCAGTATAATACCTGTAATGACGGAGTTGGAGGCAACATCCTTAGTACGAGCGGAATAGCATAATATCTGGCCCGGCCCCTCTCTCGAGGGCGACCTCTATCTTCCCGACCTCCACCCCTAGCCAGCTGGGGTAGCAGCTGAAGTTGTGACTATGGCCTGAGTGTGCTGTGGCTGAGAAGTCTGTGGGGGCGCACTCCTCCCAATTGTAGGGCAATCCCTCACCACGTGGCGTGTATCACCACACTCGAAACAAGCTCTGGGAGGACGAGGTGGCTATGACTGACTAGAGCCAAGGCTGCTGGACTGACCTCTAGAAGCACCCCGCACAGGAGGCGCGCTAGAAACTGGAGGTGCATAGTAAGGCTCCTGAGCTGCAGGTGGAGCTGGAGCACTGCCGGCTGCTGGAAGAGTTGAATGAACAGGGCGACCCGCATAACCTCTATCATAACGACCTGCTGATGGGGTACGGGCACTAGAGTAGTGACCCGACTCTCGAGACCTCTTGGCCTCCCTCTCCCCTCGCTCCCTGGCGAGCATACCCTCAATCCTCCTAGCAATGCTCACTACCTGCTGATAAGGAATGTCCGTCTCCAACTCTCGAGCCATGCTAGATCTGATGGGTGGGATAAGACCCTCAATTAACCTGCAAACTCTCTCCCGAATTGTAGCAACCAAAGCCGGTGCATGCCTAGCCAACCTGGTATAACGGATAGCATACTCCGAAAC
>NW_017682346.1:6860-10067 GCF_001879085.1 Nicotiana attenuata | reverse complement strand
CCTGGCGATGAATGGCTGAAAACTAACTTCGGAATTTTGAGGGTCCTCCTCAAAATTCTGCCCCAGCTCCAATAGCAGGGAGGAAAAAAGGAATTTTTATTAAATTGTGACCGAACCCATAGGGCTGCCTACGTATCCCCTCTTATACGGGAATCAGGTCAGGCGTAGTTCAAATTACATCATCATAAGAAATCATAAGTAGTTACACATAGTATCGTTTCACTGCATCTGAATTGATTGGCTTTGGCCAAACTTCTCCGTCCATTTCTGCAAGAATAAGGGCTCCTCCAGTTAGAACCCGGTGAACCATGTACGGACCTTGCCAGTTGGGAGAGAATTTCCCCTTGGCTTCATCTTGATATGGGAATATTTTCTTCAACACCAGCTGCCCCGGTGTAAACTTCCTTGGCTTAACTCTTTTGTTGAAGGCTCTGGACATTCTGTTCTGATACAACTGACCGTGGCAAACTGCATTCATCCTTTTCCCATCAATAAGGGCTAACTGCTCGTAGCGACCTTTTACCCATTCTGCGTCGTCCAACTCTGCTTCTTGTATGATCCTCAAAGAGGGAATCTCTACCTCAGCGGGGATGACCGCCTCTGTACCATAAACCAGCATGTAGGGAGTTGCTCCGGTCGATGTGCGGACCGTGGTGCGGCATCCCAGTAGGGCGAATGATAATTTCTCATGCCATTGTTTGTGACTCTCGACCATCTTCCTTAATATCTTCTTGATATTCTTGTTGGCTGCCTCTACAACTCCATTCATCTGAGGCCTGTAGGCTGTAGAATTCTTGTGTTTGATCTTGAATGACTCGCACATGGATTTCATCAAGTCGCTGTTGAGATTGGAACCATTATCAGTGATGATTGATTCTGGAATCCCAAATCGGCAAACAATACGGTCACGGACGAAATCTGCCACAACTTTCTTAGTCACTGCCCTGTATGACGCTGCTTCAACCCGTTTGGTAAAATAATCAATTGCCACCAGGATAAACATGTGCCCGTTTGATGCGGCAGGCTCAATAGGTCCAATAACATCCATTCCCCAGGCGGCGAATGGCCACAGTGAGCTTGTTGCAGTAAGCTAGTTTGGAGGCACCTTTATCATGTCTGCATGTATCTGACAGCGATAACATTTGCGAACATACTGGATACAGTCTGTTTCCATAGTCATCCAAAAATATCCTGCTCGGAGTATCTTCTTTTCTAGGACAAAGCCATTCATGTGCGGCCCGCAGGTCCTTGCGTGCACTTTGTCCAATAGTTTGGATGCTTCTTTTGCTTCGACACACCTTAGTAAACCCAAATCGGGAGTCCTCCTATGCAGGATTCCCCCACTGTGAAAGAAGTTGTTGGATAATCTCCGAAGTGTGCGCTTCTGAGTGGCATTGGCAAGTTCTGGATATTCTCCTGTTGTCAAGTACTCCTTGATGTCGTGGAACCATGGTTTTCCGTCCGCTTCTTCCTCAACGTGAGCAAAATAAGCTGGCTGATCATAGAACTTTACTGCGATGGGATCAATGAAATTTGTGTCTGGATGCTGGATCATGGATGATAAAGTAGCTAGTGCTTCAGCGAACTCGTTTTGGACCCTGGGAACATGTTGAAATTCCGTTTTTGTGAATCTTTTCCTTAACTCCTATATGTGATGCAAGTAGGGGAGTATCTTGGAGTTCTTGGTTGCCCATTCTTCTCGAACCTGATGTATGAGCAAGTCTGAATCCCCGATCACTAGCAGCTCCTGAATGTTCATGTCAATGGCCATCTTGAGCCCCAGGATGCAGGCTTCGTATTCGGCCATGTTGTTGGTGCAATGGAATCTAAGCTTGGCGGATATCGGGTAGTGCTGGCCGGTTTCTGATACTAGGACTGCTCCTATGCCAACTCCTTTGAAATTTGCAGCTCCGTCGAAAAACAACCTCCAACCCTCGTAGGATTCTGCAATATCTTCTCCTACAAAGGACACTTCTTCATCAGGAAAATACGTTTTCAGGGGTTTGTATTCTCTGCCGACAGGATTCTCAGCAAGGTGGTCTGCTATGGCTTGGCCCTTGATCGCTTTCTGAGTTACGTAAACAATGTCGAATTCACTTAGTAGGATTTGCCACTTGGCGAGCTTACCAGTGGGCATGGGCTTCTGGAAGATATACTTCAGCGGGTCCATCCTTGATATGAGATAAGTAGTGTAGGCACAGAAATAATGCCTCAATTTCTGAGCTACCCAAGTCAGAGCACAACAGGTGCGCTCCAATAAAGAATACCGGGCCTCGTACGGGGTGAAATTCTTACTGAGATAGTAGATGGCTTGCTCCTTTCTCCCCGTTTCATCATGTTATCCCAGAACACAACCGAACGCTCCATCCAAAACCGCAAGATAAAGCAATAGAGGCTTTCCTGGCTCGGGCGGAACCAAGACTGGCAGCGTTGACAGGTATTCCTTGATTCTGTCAAAGGCTTTCTGACAATCGTCAGTCCACTTAGTAGCAGCGTCTTTCTTCAACATCTTAAAGATGGGTTCACAAATGACTGTGGACTGAGCTATGAACCGGCTGATATAGTTGAGCCTCCCCAGGAAACTCATTACGTCCTTCTTGTTCTTTGGCGGTGGCAATTCTTGAATGGCTTTGACCTTTGATGGGTCCAATTCTATTCCTCGACGACTCACGATGAAACCTAGTAATTTTCCAGCAGGAACCCCGAATGCACACTTGGCGGGATTCAGTTTCAGATTGTACTTCCTCAATCTGTTGAAGAACTTTCTCAGGTCTTCCATATGATCAGTGGCTTTCTTGGATTTGATGATGACGTCGTCCACATATACTTCAATCTCCTTGTGTATCATGTCGTGAAAGATAGTAGTCATGGCTCTCATATAGGTGGCGCCAGCATTCTTCAACCCAAATGGCATCATTTTGTAACAATACATTCCCCACGGCGTGATGAAAGCCGTTTTCTCTGCATCTTCCTCATCCATCCATATCTGATGATATCCGGCGAAACAATCAACAAAGGACTGCAACTCATGCTTGGCGCAATTGTCGATAAGAATGTGTATGTTCGGCAAGGGGAAGTCATCTTTGGGACTGGCCCGGTTAAGATCCCGGTAGTCGACACAAACTCTAACTTTCCCATCTTTCTTTGGTACTGGCACGATGTTGGCTAACCATGTCGGATACTCTACCACTCTGTAGAACCTTAGCT
>NW_017682346.1:0-3844 GCF_001879085.1 Nicotiana attenuata | reverse complement strand
GATTTCTTCTTCAAATTCTGGATGTAGAATACATCCGGTGCATTCTCTGTATTGAATCGGAATCTATCCATGAAATCCGAGGCCATGCCTACCCAGCTTGTCCATTTCTTGGGGTCCTGGATAATGTACCAGGATAAAGCATCCCCCTTCAGACTTCTCAAGAAGAGCTTCATACGGATCTTCTCATCCATTCCGACTCCGACCAGCTTATCGCAATATGTCCTCAGGTGGACCCTGGGATCTCCTTTTCCATCGAACATTTCAAACTTGGGAGGTTTGTACCCCTCCGGAAGTTCAACATCTGGCTGAATGCAGAGGTCTTCATAATTTAACCCCTCGATACCTTTGTTACCTTCCACGCCCTGAACTCGGCTGGTCAATTTCTTGAGTTCTGCTGCTAAGTTCCTGATAAGGGAGTCTTTGTCATCAGAGTTAGGTGCACTTGAGATTGGTTGAGTATAATGGGGTACAACATCCACGTAAATAGGAGTGTTGTGGAGATGGTCATTTGTGGTGTTCAGTGGCTCGGGAATGAGTAGTGGAGTGTTGTTCGGAGTGTGGCATGCGTTGCAGTGTTAGGTATGAGTAGGTTGTATCTGTGGTTGTGGGGTGTTTTGTGGAGGTACGGGATTCTGGGTGTTGACATCAGGAGCGGTGAGAGAAAATGACAGGTTCGCCAAGTTCCGAACCTGCTCCAGTTCTTCTTGGAACTTTAATAATTTTTGCTCAAGTTGGGTAGCAGTTTCCTTAGCAACCGGGGTACCCTGAGGAACCTCAATTTCCTTTCTGGCGCTCGGATCTCCCATTCTACCTTTGTTCTTGTTCCAGATAGGACTCGGAGGAGGAGGAGGTGGAGGGCCCTTGGATCTTGTGGAGTATGATGATGATGCCCGAATGCACGAACTAACCTTTAGGGAGGGGAATAGAAAATAAAAGAAAAACAAAAGGTAACAAGTTAGTACAGGTTATGAGGAAAAAATATTGCAGTATTTAAACACATTGTGCAAGAATATAAATCGCGTCCTAACTTTGGTGCCTCATTGTGCCCGAGGTAGGCCTAGCGTCAAATAGTTTTGGAGAACTTATAATGCTAAATGCCTTATTTTATTGATAAAAATAAGACGAATCCAAAACGACTCTAAATTATAGAAAGTAAAATGTCACTATTGGCCATTGGCCTTATTACATTTCAAAGCGGAAAAAAGAAAAGAGACTCCTAACTACTTGGTCCCGGAAGGACCTTCCCCAGGTTGAATGCTCTCGTTGATCAAATCCTCCAGCTCGCGTAGGTTCACCAGTAAAAATGCCTTTGCCAGGCGTTCTCCTTCGTTTCCCTCGGCGCTCTGGCAGTCGGTGACTCTTTTTCTTACTTTTCCTTCCAATTCCAGCAGACTGTATTCCAGATATTCCAACTTTTCGCTAGCCTTGGTGACCCTCTCTTTCCATTCATTGATTTGGTCACTTCATGGGAGATTCCTCCACCAGGTCAGCAAGAGTGAGGGTATACTGACCATACCAAAGTCGGGGACCTTGTTCTCCATTTTCTGCAAAACAAAGGGTTAAGACCATACCCCCCACCGGACTCGACTATTTAAACCAATAATTAGCATAAAAGCATTTAGTTCTCCAAATAAATGCACAGAATATGGTGGCGTCCGTTTGCGTTTCAAGGAAACCCAGTGGACTTTGGACAAGGCTATCTTAAAGAGTCATTATGTGGACAACATAACCGACTCGACTAGGTTTGACAGTGATGCATGCACAGTTAAACAGAATAAGGTTTCTATGGGGTATTAGAACGGTATCCTTGAGAGGACAACTCAAGAGGGAAAGGCACGGAATCGTCGACTGCACCGCTGATCGACTGGTTTTACCGCAAATACGCCTTTGCCAAATTTAGGGGGTAATAATATCGGAAGAGCGCTACAAATCATTATAAGCGTTGCTATGGTATTTTTTTGGCACGAGTGGAATATGATGTTGAAGATGCAGTTTACAAGAATGAAACAAATTGACATGTATTTTCACGTTCATACAATAAATGTTTACAATAATTGCTCAAAAATTACAACGGTATTGATGGAAAGCGGTAAATGAAAGTAATTAAAGAAAAAGAAACAAAAGAAACAAGTCAGTTTCGAATAAAGGCATTAAACAAAAGCAATAAAAGAAAACAATAAAGTCACATATAACATGAAATGGTAAAAGCCTAAAGAGTCCCCAGCAGAGTCGCCATACTATCGACGCCCCCTTTTTCTCGCGAAATCGAGTTTACGACATTTTTTGGAAAAGACAACTCTATTCCCGTTTGGGAATTGGGTTTGGAATTGAAGAGTCATCACCTAACGATTATAGTGCATTAGGACACTTTAAGGAAGAATTTGAGATGAAGAACCAGAGTTCGGGTAAGGGCTAGAAATTATCTCGAGGGGAAGGTGTTAGGCACCCCTCAAGATCCACTAGTGTGGTTCCCGGCCATGCTACAGTTGTGACTTTAAGTGCAAACAACAAGTAAACAAGCAAGAATTACAAATACGAGGGGGTTTTCATATAATAGTTGCAAATAATTTGAAATTAAACGAAGTTAAAGAGGCTGAAATTTGAGAAGAAAGTAGTTTTCGAAATAAAAATAAACAGATAAAGGGAGAGGGATCCTATGTTTATAAATGATGTGGATCACCCCACACAACACCCGGTAACCGTTTATACACGTGGTGTTATCGCGTGGTCATCATATCCATATCTACCCTTCCCACCCCATTAAGGTATTAAAGCGCGGAATGTCTCGTTACTTATTGCATGCTAGTACCCGTCCCAATCCTATCAGTCCCGGAGGCATTTGGACTAACTAGTCCTAATGGGAGAGGGGTTTGGGGCCTTTTGGAGAGTTTTCAAAGGACAAAATACTAAGGCGTCAATCAAAACACATAATGCAAGTAAAGGGGAAAACAAATAAGCAAGTAGGGCTCACATAAGCCTCCTAAAATCAGATAAAGCCACAGAGTTTAGCATGTCTTGCACGTACTGGTTTAGTCTTAAATTAAATTAAAGCGATAAGCGGACTGGTTCAACACATATTTTTGCACAGGAAGTCTACATTAGGCTTACTCGAATGCAGTTGTCTAAGGCTGATCTAGTTGATTAGTTAAACCTTTTGTCTATGTGTTAAACAGACCTATAGGCATTGTATCTACTGGTTTCAGGAAAGAGGCAAACTGATTACAGAAAAGGTTGCCAGTTTTAACAGAATAATACAGGTTTTGCAGTTGATATTGCTTAAACGAGCGTGACAGTTCAGAATCGGTATTTCCTATAGGCATGCTTTCTAGCCGTTTACTGATTTTAGGCACCTTTTACAGACGTTAGCAAGAGTGCAGAAATCCTACGAGCATGATATCTAGGATGCAATTAATTATTATTTGACCTATAACTGTTTGCGTAATGATAGATGCGAAAATGCAGAATCTTAAAGACATGGTCTCTTCATGCAGAATTCTTATGAGCAGGATATCTGTATGATATACAGAATTCTTATAGTCATGGTTTCTACATATGACAGTGCAGAATTCCTATGAGCATGATTTCTATATATGAAAGTGCAGAAATCTTATAGGCATGATTTCTATATGCATATGCATAAACTTGTGAACATGATTTCTATATATGGAAGTGCAGAAATTCAGAAGCAAACCCTATAGAGGATGTCTATATGCTTAGTTGTTGAAATCAAATGTTAAATCCTATAGACATGTTTTCTACGTGTGAAGTTGCACAATCAGAAATAAATCCCTATAGGCATATTTTCTACCCTTAGTGTCATAAAAAACTAAACCCCCGTTACCCC
>NW_017682345.1:8317-10067 GCF_001879085.1 Nicotiana attenuata | reverse complement strand
ACTTCCCCTCCATAGCGCACCCTGCTTCAAAGGTTGCCTACATATCCTTGGCTAAAAAGGAATCAGGTTAGTGTAGTTCGGGAGGGTTTGGTAGCTGGGACTACCAGGAGCTGTGATTTTCACTGCTGCTACTGCTCGCTGACCTCCTTATTACACCGTGTAAAGAATAAAAGAAACTAGACTAAGCTATGATCTATGAATTACAAAAGATCCTATCTATGTCTTCAAACTTGCTCTTATGGTCCTTGTTGCATTGTTGTATTGCATTCTCCCTGGCGACATCCTTTTGTTGCTGCCTTGAATTGTGGTCTGAGATGTTTTGCCCTTTCTCCAGGTGGCTGCCTGACTGTTGAACTAGAATGTATTCCCTGCTCTTCAAGCGGGTTCCTGATTGCTGTGTTGAACGGTATTCCTCTGTTCTTCAGGCAGGCTCCTGATTACTGAAGCTTGAAATGTGTTCCCTTGTTCTCCAGGTGGGCTCCTGATTGCTTAACTTGAAAAGCATTCCCTTGTTCTCCAGGTGGGCTCCTGACTGCAACAAAATAAACAACAAAGAAAATTTTCTGCCCCAGTTTGGTAACTGGGTACAGCATGTTATCAAATATTAAAATAAAAGCTAAAATTGAATTGCACTTCCCTTGTTATCCAGGTGGGCGCCTGACTGCTGAAGCTTGAAAAGTATTCCCTTGTTCTCCAGGTGGGCTCCTGACTGCTGAAGCTTGAAAAGTATTCCCTTGTTCTCCAGGTGGGCTCCTGATTGCTGAACTTGAAAAATATTCCCTTGTTCTCCAGGTGGGCTCCTGACTGCAACAAAATAAACAACAAAGAAAATTTCTGCCCCAGTTTGGTAACTAGGTACAACATGTTATCAAATATTAAAAATTAAAAGCTAAAATTGAATTGCACTTCCCTTGTTATCCAGGTGGGCGCCTGACTGCTGAAGCTTGAAAAGTATTCCCTTGTTCTCCAGGTGGGCTCCTGACTGCAACAAAACAAACAAAGAAAATATTCTGCCCCAGTTTGGTAACTAGGTACAGCATGTTATCAAATATTAAAAATTAAAAGCTAAAATTGAATTGCACTTCCCTTGTTCTCCAGGTGGGCGCCTGACTGCTGAAGCTTGAAAAGTATTTCTGCCCCAGTTTGCACTAGGAAAATTTGGGAGTTGTTAGTAAAATATAGATCACCTAAGCTATTGATGCAATGATAAGAGTAAAACAAAAGACTTAATTGGATTGCACGATCCTGTGAGTAAAATCAAGGACATTTGACTAGCAAATTCATCAGACTAGGCCTTCTATCTTAGGAGAAAAATTCCTCAGACTAAGATTTTGATCCTAGGAGAAAGCTTCATCAGACTAGGTCTATTTTAGTTATCTTAGGAGAAAGTCTCATCAGACTAAGATGTAGATCCCAGGAGAAGGTTCATCAGACTACGTTTACTATCTCAGGAGAACGATTCATCAGACTAAGATGTGATCCTAGGAAAAAATTCATCAGACTAGGTTCATTTTGTTATCTTAGGAGAAAGGTTCATCGGACTAAGATGTTGACTCTAGGAGAAGATTCATCAAAATAGGTCCACTTTTGTTATCTTAGGAGAAAAATTCGTCAGACTAAGATTTAGATCCTAGGAGAAAATTCATCAGACTAGGTCCACCTTTGTTATTTTAGGAGAAAGGTTCATCAGATAAGATTTTGATTCTAGGAGAAGATTCATCAGACTGGTCTCTGTTATCCTAGGAGAAAG
>NW_017682345.1:5037-5806 GCF_001879085.1 Nicotiana attenuata | reverse complement strand
AAAACACGCCAAGTACAAATTACGCAATTAAACAAACTGAAGAAAACATAGGTAACATTTTTTGATTGCACCAGAACTACTAACCGTATCCAGCAACATTTGGACAACAGTCTCGGTACCACGAGCGGTTCTTGTAGTCTCGGGGCAAACGTGCCTTTGGCTTGAAACCGATGCGGCATGATGCATCTCAACAGTGTTTCTTTATGTTCTATCCGCCCCCAGTTTCACTTGTCTTGGGCTCGAAGTGATCTCAAAATGCCTTTACTTATTTCCCTTGAATGTCCTTACGTCTTCAACATTGTTTCATTGCTTCATTACTAAACTGACTTTTAAAAACAGGCTGAAATTATGCGTGCATGTCACGTCACTAGAACTAGCATGAAAAGAATTGCAGAGGGAGAAGGGAACTAAATAAAATGACTAGAAGTGGCGGGAAACAGAGAATTGCATTAAGCCTGACGGTGAAAGGATTTAAACAACAAAACAAGCGAACTAGACTAGCGTTACAACCCTTGAACAAACCTAGACATCACTTCACAAGCTACTACGACTAAACAAAGCAAAGTGAAAAGATAGAAGGATTTGAGTCACAAGATAATGTCCGGATTACAACCCTGAAAATAACCCGGACAACAGAAATGACAACAAAATAAACCACCAAAACTCCAAGAGATGGAGCGTCTTTCCAATTACCAAGTATGCGTTTTAGCCACTGAATTCACACCAAGATTGCTGGAATTTTCACAAGACTTCATCATGTTGTTCTGAG
>NW_017682345.1:0-656 GCF_001879085.1 Nicotiana attenuata | reverse complement strand
GGGGTAAGCTCAAAGTCCGAAAAATGGAACACATTATGTGCTGGGTCCCAACATGTAACCACTGCTCTAATAATATCTCCCCGAGGCACAATATCGAGCAAACTGGTAAGCCCTTTCAAATGTTTCTTGACTGCATCTTGCCCTTCTCCGCCTAAATCGTTCCACCACAGACGTAACTCCAAAGGGATTTTATGCATGATTGAAAATAATTCATTTTGAGTCGTGCTCATCCTGCACATTTATTAAGGTGATTTTAATCACTTATTTTGACCTAAAAGAGAAAAATGGCACAATCTCTGTTCAAATTTCCAATTTAAACAAACAGCCGGTATTGCGGATACGGCCTTTCAGCACTTCATAAAGAAGATTTTAAGGCTGTGCCTGCTAACTGTTAAAAAATGACTCAGGTGGCTGTTCTTGGAAAAACAGCCTTCCGGCGCCCTTTTGGGGACATTCGGCTTATTTTAAACAAGAATGGCGGCACCCGACTTATTCATGATGAAATTAAAAATTTTGGCATTTTTTGGCTATTTTTTGAAAAAGGGGAGGTTGGACCCGATGAGGGTTGCCTACGTATCTCACATACGGTGAGAATCAAACCAGCGTAGTTCGGGAAATAAACTAACTATTTTTAGAAAACAAAACCCTTTTAGTTT
>NW_017682344.1:6369-10076 GCF_001879085.1 Nicotiana attenuata | reverse complement strand
TTCACCGCAAATACTAGCTTGGCTCATTATTGCCGAGATAATGGTCAGCATTTGAATTCAACTGAAATATATATATATATTATAGATGAATACAGTTGATTAATAAAGCTGAATACAAATGCATATAGAAATTAGATGAATACACATGAATACATGTGTTAATAAAGCTGAATACAAATGCATTCAGGGGATTAAAACTGTTGAATTTAATTGAAAATACCTGAATACAGATGAATATATATGTTGAATAATACTGAATATAGCAATTGAATACAACTGATGCTAGCTGTTTAATACAGTTTAATGCAACTGACCATAGATGAATACAGTTGAATACACCACAATAAAACTGAATACAGCTGAGTATAACTAAGTTACATGCTGCAAAAAACTATAGAAAATACCTTGATTACAAAAGAATTCAGGGGATTAAAACTGTTGAATTTAATTGAAAATACAGTTTAATACAGTTTAATTCAGGGGATTAATATATGAATACAGTTGAATACATCACAATATACGTTTGAATGAAACAACATGTTGTTATTCAAAGAAAATTAGTCAGTTTGTTGAAAAACCTACGTTGTGATCCCATAGCTTCCCGTCAATTGATAAAAGGTAAAACCATTGGAATTAACTTGATCAACTCCAAAATCCAACGGTATGCGAAGTATTGACTTGTTCTTCTTGTAATGGTCTTCCAAATTACTTCTACAAGTATGGTATAAAAATCATTATATACATTTTCCAAAATATGAAAACTTAATACAATGACCGGGGGAAAACTCACTTCTGATCATGTCTAGCTAGAAGACCATCACGAACCCATTTGTCATTTTCTTGAATGATTAACATAGGGTGTGGCCCCGTTATTGAATCATCCTCAAAGGGGTGTCTTTTCTCAAAAATGGGGGTCAACTTTAAAGAGGTACCTGTTGTACATTGAATTCGTGATTAGGGACTTTTAAATGACAAAACCACAATGAACGCTGAATCTTAAGTTTGTAAAATCACTTACCTCCTGAGTCGAAGTTAGACTCATAAGGCGAAGAGTTCCATCTACTTGGTCGCCGATTCCTATGAGATTGCATTGGTGTGGATTCAGTTTTTTTTGCACTGGCGTGAATCACAATTCTAGTTTCTGGAATTTGACTGGGAAGAAACTTGTCGTCCAGTTCAAATTGAGATACGTAGAGTTCCGTAGATACACCCTCTTGAACTTTAGATGGTATGTCGGACGGTACCTCTGATGTAGTTTTCTGGTAGTTGTATGTAACATTGTTAGTGTAGTAACTTAATGTTAGAATACAGTTAAATACATATATGTAGCTAGAATACATTACACAAATTAAAGATTAACAATTCAGAATACATCTTAATATAGCTGAAATACATTTAAATACAGCTCAATATGTTAAGATTTACAAATCAGAATACATCTACATACATCTGAAATACATTTAAATACAGCAGTTAATTGCAATTATATATTAATGTTAACACAGATATGACTACAGTTAAATACATATGCTCAATATGTTAAGAATGTTAAACCTCAACATTATCTCCGACATCTGTGTGAATGCCATCATCACGTCTCCCTATGGGTTCATTTTGCTGATTTTGTTGAATATGGTCTGAAAGCTTCTTGAAGTTATCATTGATCAATGTTGTTAGAGACTTGAACTCTCCCATAACCTTAACAATAACAAAACAGTTAGAAGATTGCGAAAAAAATATATGAATGTTAAGCATTAAACTGTAATGTTTAATCTATGGTTAAATACTCACATATTCTTTGAATGAATGCAGGTCTTTCCTCAAAGAAGATTGTAACGACCCGATCGGTCGTTTTTAGAATTCACGCCTCGATCCCCTATTAACTGCTTCCCCTAAGTTTATTCTGCTATTTTGGTTTGCCGGGACGTTCGATGTGGGGTTTCGGAGAGTTTTGGGACACTTAGTCCCTAAATGAGAGCTTAAGTGTTGGAAAGTGGCCGTAGTCAGAACAGTGTGAAGACGGACTCGGAATGGAAACCCGACGGTTCCGTTAGCTCCGTTAGGTGATTTCGGGGTTGGGTGCGTGTTCGGAATGTATTTTGGAAGTCCGTAGCTCATTTAGGCTTGGAATGCCGAAGTTTGAATTTTTGAAGTTTCCTGTCCGATAGTAAGTTTTTGATCTGAGGGTCGGAATGGAATTCCGAAAGTTGCAGTAGCTCCGTCATGTCATTTGGGACGTGTGTGCAAAATTTCAGGTCATTCGGACGTGTTTTGGTTAGGTTTTTGATCGAAAATGTATTTTGATGGAATTTGAAGTCCTTAGGCTCAAATCATTGATTAATTCGAGTTTCCGACGTTGTTTGAGGTGTTTTAAGGATTGGTACAAGTTTGAATGAGGTATTAGGTGCTATTGGTACTTTTGGTTGGGGTCCCGGGGGCCTCGGGATGATTTCGGGTGGTTAATGGAGGAATTTGAAGTTAATGCAGCAGCTGAATGTCCCTCTTCTGGTATTTTCGCATCTGCGGCTTGGGAACCGCAGATGCGGCGCCGCAGAAGCGGCTATTTGGCCGCAGAAGCGGCTTGTCCCCTTTTCCCTCAGAAGCCGCAGAAGCGGTGCCATTTCCGCAAAAGCGGCTTAGGCATCGCAGAAGCAAGCCGCAGAAGCGGCCCAGCTATCGCAGATGCGGCCCTGTCCCCTTTAATGAAAGCCACAGAAGCGGTTGCTTTTTCCGCATAAGCGGGACCGCAGAAGCGGTCCCTTGTCCGCAGAAGCGGAAACACCTGTTCAGAAAAGGAAAATTCGAGGGTTTGATTTCATAAGTTAGAAAAATCAATTTGAGCTCGGGTAAGGGCGATTGTTAGAGGGTTTTGAAGAGGAGATTGTTGGGTAACGTTTCTGTAACCCCTTTTAGTTATATTTCATCATTTTGTAGTTAAATCCATCATTAAGATTCGAGCTTGGGATCAAAATTTGAAGAATTTGGTTAAAACTTCTTAGAACAAACTATTGAGTTTTGAGTGGGCATTTGACCTCCGATTTGGGAGATTTTTATATGGTTAGACTCGTGAGAGTACGAGGATTCTGAAAATGTAAAAATTATCTGATTCCGAGTGTTGGCCTGAGGGACGTTTTGGTCATTTTGCCTAATTTCACGCCTTAGCTTTGAATTAAATAGTAGAATCAGTTGCTTGAGATGTTATTTACAATGTGTGATTTAATTGAATAGATTTGGGCCATTTGGAGTCGAGTACTCGTGGCAAGTACGTGGTTGCTAGTTGATTTTAGCCGGTTCGAGGTAAGTATCTTGCCTAGCCTTGTGTGGGGGACTTCCCCTTAGGATTTGAGTCTTCTTTGTTGATTGTATTCCTTGTACGCGAGGTGACGAGTGCGTGCTAGGATTTATTTGTGGAAAATTGTCCCTTTTAGGCTCTTAGATCCTTGTAGTCACCGAATATAAAGTTGTTCTTGATACGATTGAGTTCCCTGTTATTAGTTTCACCTCTCCATGACTTACTTGGAATTATTTGCCCTTTTTGGTTATTCTTGTTGCCCAATTGACTTTTACTTGTTTAACTGTAGGCATTTACCCTTCTATAGTCACATTATCATTCCTAACTGCTTGTCTTTATTTGGAAAGCATTATTTCTATCTCTCGTGTAATTAATTGGCCTTAATTGGAAAGAAGTTAGATATCCTATGTTTAGT
>NW_017682344.1:0-4168 GCF_001879085.1 Nicotiana attenuata | reverse complement strand
ATGGATTTGTATACAAGTTTATGCAGCTGATTATTAGTCCATATGCATTTGTATACATGTATCTTGAATCTATATGCAAGTATTTATTTCTGTAAGCATTAGTATCCAAATGTATACAGCTGTCTGCATCAATATCTTCTTGCAGCTGATTATACAAGTATTTCTATCTGTATGTATTTGTATATAAATGTATTTTGCAACTGAATGCAGGAACTACAGCAGGTATTGAAGCATAAAAAATGTATGAGAATGCAACTGCATACTTCTATATGCAAACATATGCCTATTAATTATTAATAAAATCTAAACTAGCAGTGATACAATTTGTATATTACCATGTTTTCGGTGTCATTGAACATGCCGTTCATCAGATAAGAAAAGGTTGGCTGATTTCCGGTGGTTCTCCAATTGAGTATTCTAGGGACCACGTCATCAACTCGGAGTGCAATTTTGGAATCAACAGAAGAACAACACTCATAAAACCACACTTGCATAGCTAGGGGCATCCTAGCTATCCTGTAATACTTCTTCACAACATCCATCTTCTTGCTAATCGATTTTGTCAACATCTCAAATGCTTTTAAAACCCAATGATATTCAGAATAGCGCCCACTCTCTACCAAGTCAAAATGTAGCCTTGGTATGGTTGTACTGTTTTTCTCGGATGAAAAAATGAAGGTGTGTATGAAATACAACAAAGATATCTTCAAGGCATCAACATCATTGTCGGGACCCCAGTTCTTCTCAGCAAAATATTTCATCAAATATTTCTTCTTGACAAGATTAGCACCTCCAAAGTAAGTCTCAATAAGCCGGTTAGGAACCTTTTCACTAAACTCAAAATCAGCATCATTACCAACACATTTGAGGCCAGTCACAAGCGCAAACTCCTTTAATGTGAAATGTAATGAAGTACCATTGACGTGTATTGCAAATACATTGTTAGGAGTACCTTCTACCTGGAGAGCCATGAAGCATCTGAAGAGTTGATGTTGGACTTCACAATGCTTCATTTGAAGAAAATTTCCAGAGCAAGTATTACCAAGTTGTTGGTACTGAACAGGAGTAAGGTTCTCTTTTATATCGGAGACTATATCAGTGTTAGTATACACACTGATATGGGGTGCAAATTTTGGCTGCTGTTTGACAAAAAACTTAATTCCTTGCATTTGACATGAATAAAAACATATAAATACAACTAAATACAGTGACAAGGCTAATTACATATAAAACAACTGGATACAACACAAATGACATTAATTTATCATACATGAATACATATGAATACAACTAAATACAGAATGGAACTTTAAACTGTTGAAAACAACAAATAAATACAATGAAATTGAAAGGAAAAACAGTGATGGGAACCTTGAAAGAAACTTAAAAAGACAACTATAAAAATACATCATGTGACAACCCGACCCGTCGTCTCATGTGTTATTGCTCCATTTCCCCCATTTCATGCTTCTTCATGTTTCGTTATCGGTATGTGGTGTGTTAGAGTTGATTTGGATTGGTTTTGATAAGAAATGAGACACTTAGTCTCTTTAAGGAAAGCTTAAGTTGGAAAAGTCAACCGAATGTTGACTATTGAGTTAGAGGGCTCGGATGTGATTTTCGGTGATTCGGTTAGCTTCGGGGGATGATTTGTGACTTAGGAGTTCGATCGGAATTGATTTTGGTGGTCCGGTGTAGAATTAGGCTTGAATTGGCGAAGTTAGTATTTTGGCGAATTCCGGTTGATAGGTGAGATTTTGATCCGAGGGTCGGAATGGAATTCCGAGAGTTGCTGTAGCTTCGATATGTGATTTGTGACGTGGGAACGTGTGTGCATAACTTCAGGTCATTCGGACGTCGTTTGGTTGGGTTTTTGATCGAATGCGGGTTTCGGAAGTTTTAAAAGAACTTAGGCTTGGATCCGATGAGAATTGATGATTTTAGTGTTGTTTGATGTGTTGTGATGATTGGAAAAAGTTTGGATAATGTTTTAAGACATGTTGGTGCTTTTGGTTGAGGTCCCGCGGGGCCTCGGGGTGATTTTGGATGGCTAGCTGGATGAAATTTGGATTTGGAGACTTCAAATGTTGCTGATATCTGGTATTCTCGCTTCTGCGAGTCTTGGACCGCAGAAGCGGACCCGCTTAAGCGATGGGTTGACCGCAGAAGCGGTGAGGAGGCCTGGGCGCCTGGTTCCGCAGAAGCGTTGGTGTAGCCGCAAAAGCGGAATCGCTAATGCGATGTTGTGACCGCAGAAGCGATTTGGTTCGAGAGTGGGATTTCCGCAGAAGCGGAAGGAATAGCGCGGAAGCGGTCCCGCAGAAGCGGGATGGGGACCGCATAAGCGAAAGTGCTGGGCTGATTATTAAATATTTCCTCCGCGAGCTAGGTATTATTTTCCTCTATTGTTGAGCATCTTGAGAGCTTTTTGGGAGCAATTGAAGAGGGTTCGACTGGAGTTTATTGAAGGTAAGATTTTTGAGTTAAAAACATGTCTATTATGTGAAATTAACCTAGAAATTCAGGGAATTAAGCCAAAAATTGATGGACTAGGGCTTAAGTTTTTGATATTTCAATTTGGGATTTGACAGGTCATTTGAGCTCGGATTTGGGAGTTCTTGGTATGTATGAACTCGTGGAGACGAGGAATCTGGTAATGTGAGTTTTGTAATTTTTCGAGTAGTGGGCCCGGGGCTCGGATTTTGCTAGTTTCGAGATTGTTGCTATTTTTCGACTGTTTTTGATTGGGTATTGTCCCATTGGCATATTGTGATGTATTCGCCCTGATTTTGGTTAGATTCGACGCGCGAGGAGGCCGATTTGAGGGGCAAAGGCATCGCGGGCTTGAGATTTCGCCGGTTCGAGGTGAGTAATACTTGTAAATGATATCCTGAGGGTTTGAAACCCCGGATTTGTACATCATAGTGCTGTATTGAGGTGACTTGCACGCCGGATATGAGCGTGGGGTAGAGAACCGTTGGGGATTGTGACTTGGTCCGTCCCGATTGATGAAATTACTACGTATGTGACTGAAACTACTTGTTATCATCATGATTTGGGCTGATTGCCATGTTTTGGGTTCGTGCCGATTATTTGAATCCTTCAGGGATTAATATTACTGTTTTTGCATTACTTTGCATGTTATTTGATCTCGGTCCAGGGTTTTAATACTGTTTTGCAAATTCAGCCATTTTTCATGATTTGAAAACTTAAATGATATTTTACTGACGTTTTGAACTGAGAACTGCTATTTTATTATTGCCCAAGGGGCTTATGTGCATTTCTGGACTGAGCATGGATCGGGTTGCGCGCCGCAGCAGTGTTATAGTGATTTCTGGATATATGGATGGCTCGGGATGCACGTCGAAGCAGTGTTATATTGATATTGCGCTTGGGCTGTAGGAGCCCCTCCGGAGTTTGAACCCCCACAGTGAGCGCGGGTACCCAAATGGATCGGGCTGCACGCCGCAGCGGTCATATGCATTGCATTGCACTCATGCATTGGTTCCTGTTTGTATTACGTGTCATGACATTCAGCACTCTCATTTCATTGGCATCCATGCTACTTCTTGCACCGTGTACCAGATGCCCTGGTGTTAATTATTGTGGAGTGTTGGGCCCGAGGGGCTGACTTATGTGCTGGCTTGCACTATCTGATTTCGCATTCATTTGCTTAACTGTTGGAAAGGATATTTTCAAAAGAGGTTTTAACTGAGCCCAGATATTTTCTAAAGGATTTTTATGGTGTCACTGTTTTTCTCAAAGATTTGCACTGTCCTATACAGCTTGATGGAGTGCTTTTACGTGATTTCTTACCGCTCAGTTATTATTTACTTTTATTGCTCACTGAGTTGGAGTACTCACTTTACTCCCTGCACCTTGCGTGCAGTTGCATGTATTGTTCACCCGGTAGCGGGTTATTAGCTAAACGAAGGTATTACCATTGTAGCTGAGCAAGGTGACCGCCAGCGTCCGCGGCACCGGACTTCGTCTTTTGATTCCAGATTTTATTTTGTATATTATTGACCCCGTAGTCGTGTTCAGACTTCTTTAGATGCTCGTGACTTGTGACACCCCGGTCGGGTTGTGTTGGGTTGTAAATACTGGTTATTATTGTCGTTAAGCTGTATTTATCTATTCATTTATGTTTAATAATTGTTAAACAGAC
>NW_017682343.1:9629-10077 GCF_001879085.1 Nicotiana attenuata | reverse complement strand
CAGTGAAATTTATGAAGAGCAGACACTTGCTAAAATTTGGGAATAGGTAAGCTAAGTGGCCAACAGAGATTGACGCAGTCCAGGTTTCAGAACAGTAGTCAGTAGAAACAGAATCAGACATGAATTACGGACTACTCAAAATCTTACGGTCTCAATTGAAAGTGCACGACAGATTGTTGCAGTTGTCCATATAGATAGTCCAACAGCTTCCTCAGCAGCGGCTAAATGGAAATTTACCTAAGAAAGATAATAACTGTCATCATATAGAAAGAAAAATAATTTCAATCGCAAGACGCGAATTAGAAATGGTCTAACCTTTGGACATTAGTTGTGTGAGGCTCCTTTTTGTCTCACAAATTTGTGGACCCCTATCTTACACTTCTGGGTCCACAAAAATCTGGGTCCACAAAACTAGTGAGACAAAAAAGAATAAGCTCATAACTAAGTG
>NW_017682343.1:0-5999 GCF_001879085.1 Nicotiana attenuata | reverse complement strand
TAGGTCTCACGAGTCATGAGCAGGTTTAGTAGAGTCTCGCGGATCGGTACGGAGACGTATGTATTTATCCTTGAGAGGCTGCAGAACCTTTAGGAATACTTCACATTCTTGAATTCTTATCGTGCGTCCTTGATTCAGCTTGAAAAGAAACTCTTGAACTTCCTTCCACGCATTCGTATGCGCGCATGAGCGCTCAGTATCAGATGTGCCTTGATGGCTTGTGATTCCCCGATCGAGGGGAGAGATGTGAACTCTGTGAGTTGATGTTGGGCCAGTCTGGAGGACTTGAGGCCGGATCTTTGCCTACGGCTTGAGCACCGAGGTGCTGTGTGTGAGCAAGTGTTTTTGAACTTATATGTTCGGTAGTGTCCCTATTAGTGGAAGTGACAGCTGGATGGTTGTGTGATGAGTACCTTAGTACTGCAAGATGTATCCATATGATTTGGAAGCGGCGAGAAGGGTCTGCTTGAGGATAGAAGAACTATTAGGTGCTTGAATTCCATCTTGATTCGAGGTATAGCCCCGAGTTATGGGTGTGTGAAGAATCTTTTCATGTTTCCCAGTTGGGAGTGAAGTAAATTTTATGTTGCGGTATGAGTTCGGACTCAGGAAAATCAAGTGACTGCGTAATGCTTGTGACGGTGGAAGGTATACAGAAATGTTAGTTGGAGGCAAAGCAGGTGGGTTATCTCCTGCGGAGTGTTCTAAGGTTGTGTGATCCTTATGTTGTCTATTAGAAGATCTCATTTGCAAGTGAAGAATATGTGTTGAAATCTAAATTGGGTCGCCTAGAGAGTGGGCTTAACTGCTGTGTGAGTGAATGCGAGATTCGCAGAAGAGTTAAAATTCTAGATGATTTGTGTTCCCACAAGCTTATGAAGGATTGAGTTTAATCTCACTATGGTATTATGGCAGCAATAGAGTATATGCGTTATGAGTTATTGGGTGTGTTTTGATCTATGGCTTCGAGCCAAGTGGGGGAGTTAGCTATTGATTAAGTTGATTGCATGGTTAGGTGCTATGTTGGTTCCAGTTCGAGGCGTGTTGGTGAGTCAGTTATGGCTTACGGAGATTGAGGTCGAGGATGGCTCGAGTGAAGGAAATCTTTTGACAAAGGTTATATGGTGCTTCGTAGGTATGTGAGAACCACAGGATGTCTTAAGTTGTTGTTGGTAAAGAATGCTCGGTGCATAGAGCAGGAAGATGCTTGTTTGTATCAGGATGAGTTCATGTCCTGCGGTGTCAGAGTGCTAATGAGGCACGAGTGGTTCTATTCGTTTGATCGGGCTAATTGCAGTTTAAATAGAGTAAATGAATCTTGAGAATGGTTCTAATGTGTTCAAGATTCTGCATGTAACAATTGGGTATCTTAAAGTTGTATATGTGATTAGAAACTGTGTTTTCATTGGAAGAGGTCAAGACTTGTGGTATTTCTATGTTAATTATGGGATTCTATGTATCATTATCAGGAAAGTAAAGGTAACGGATTTAGATTCGCAGGAAGTTCTTCAGAGTAAAGTATTCTGGAATGTGGTGCTTCTGGGAATATTTGAGAGAGTATTCAGCGGCTTATGGGTCTTAGACAGTGTGGTTTTATGCTTGGGTCTCGTGTGGTAAGCCTGGGTTGAGGAATTGTGGTGCTACAGCAAGGGGACATATCAAGTTGAAGATGAATCAGAAGGAAATTTAGATAGATGGCGTAGCCTGATAGTTGACCGGATCGGCATGGTAATTAATTCTTTGTGTGTGTTCGAGGTAATGAGTTCGTACAGGTATTTTGCAGCAAAGCTCTTGGGTTTTGACGGTTTGCTTAGCTTGGTCTAGTTAGAAGGATTCAGTCCTGGCAGTTTAGTTTGTGCAAATGGAATTGGGAGAGTTCTTGTTGGGTTTTACCGTGGTTTGGAGATGTATATTCTCTATGGGCATGCGGAGCATGGGATGTATAGTGATTTTTTCTTCTAGATGGGACCAATGAAAAGTTCTTGACTAGTTAGAGTGCGTAGGTGTCTGTGGCTCGGAAGGGAGATAAAGTTTTCATGTTATTCTCGGATGGTATGGTATATGCAGTATGTTGTGGAGGACCGAGACTTGCGTGTGTTAGGTTACAGTTCAGTTCTGAAAGGGAGTTCATAAAACTCTTAAGCAACGGGTAGCCTCAGATAGTTAAGGGAATGATATTTTTAATTGGAAGTGATTTGACGATAGTATATGTTCAGAAAAAGGGTAATGTGATTAAGTTGATGGCACTTCGGTAGTATTGCGGCACTTTCTTGTTAGATCGACTGGTGATATACGGGTTTGCTTGGTGGCACAGGGAAATTTTAGAGTATCTATCGTGGGATGATGGGGTATTTAAGGTGGTATGCTTCGGACGACGAAATTAGGATTCAGGTACGATGATTTGTGTGCTATATGGAGTTGGAGACTGGGAGTTCTCATGTTCAGGCTATGTTGTGGTTGTGGATCGTGTGTATCGGCACCGTTTAGCGGCTATCGGGATTTGGAGGCTCGAGTGTATCTTTCTTTGCTGGTATGTTAGATTCTGGATGTGATGTTGGAGTTCAGACTGGTTGTCTCAGTGTCGGGTTATTCTGGACTAGTACGCCATGGGCTATGCCGGAAATGCCACGGGATGAGTGGCGAGGTGCGTTGGATTATGTTCTAGTAGAGTGGGTTATATTCCAAAGACCCAGCGGATGGCTGGGAAGGACTGTTTTTCTTAATTGGGCCTTCGTGATGGATGTCAGTGCAGAAGTTTTTACCATTGATTCAGTTCCAGTGTTGAAGGACCTTCGGATGTGGTTCTTGTGGCCGGGCATGTCGTCGGGCGAGGTTGTGGATTTCGGTATTGATTTGGTGTCCGGCACCGTATCGTACGGCTCCGGCAGGAGTTATAGTAGTGGAAGGAGCAGCCTTAGGTGTCCTTGATAAGGAGTTCGTTGGCAGGCCAATGTGGATGCGTGTTCTAACTTGAGTCGGCTTGGTTGGCTCCGAATTGTATTGTTGAGAGATGTGTTGATTCGACCGTTATTGAGCTTATTAGTGATATGGGGAGATCTATGAGTTACCTTTCTGTGTTGCGAGGTGTTGTGATTTGTTGGTTATGGGTACATATGGTGCGGTTCTATTGGGGTTCATAGTGGAAGTCGAGTGGGAAAAGTAATTGGGCGTTGCTCGGTGAATGGCGTATCGGTTATGTCCTATCGGGTTTGCGTGGTATATGTTACTTGTTTCACCGAGGATGTAATGATTTGCTTTGGTTCCAGACATCAACTTGTGCGTGGTTGTCAATTTCGAGCATAGTGACTTGAGGTGTTTCATGTGGAACAGTGTTTGGATAGGATCGCGCAATTGCAGCGAAGCTATGTGGAGATATGACCTTGCGGGTTAGATTCGTGTGTTCTATTTCTATGATGTGAGACGGGTTCTCAGCCTTGTGTTGTGGTGGTACGGGTGAACTTGAGGTACATCTCTTTCATTTGAGTCATTTTCATGATTTGAGTATGTTCGGACCGTTGCTTATTGGTGCACGTATTATGCTAGTTGTGGCTTAGGCCTCTATTGACGTGTCATGTCACCAGAGTGGTGTGTTGGATTAGAGGAGATCGTTGGGATTATTAATGAATACGAACGGATTCGATTTCAGCATGTCGGAAGGGTAAGATCGAGGTTCGGCTCGGAAATTTGCTATGGTATTGCCGGAGGAGAAGCGGCTTCATGAATGGTTGATCTGAGAAATGGTTATGGTTTATTGCGTGTTTCATTGATCGTTGGCAGTATACGAAAGTGTTGGAATGAGACTTAGTTGATACGAGTTTTTCTATCGGTATTTGAGTGTTGTGTACAGTTGTTGTGAATAGAAGTTATTGCTACAAGCGTTAAAGTTATGTGGTTTATCATGTAATTGCACCTGAGGTTGCAGGCATGGGTTATTACAGCTAGTTCGGGTCTATTCAGAGTATAGGTGTGAGGTTTTGATCGTATTGATGGTTTCAGAAGTGAAAATGTGGTTCTATGATTCACGGGCTAGATTGGGTTGTGTAATTTCAGTTTCTATGTGTTATCGGACCTATATGAGATAAGGTGACGTGGGATCACCCCCGGGTATATGCATGGTAAGGTTATTCAGCTATTGGTTGGCTTTTAAAACAACTCTGGGTACGTTCGAGAACGAACGCGTGTTTAAGTGGGGGAGGATGTAACGACCCGACCGGTCGTTTGAGCTTTTGCACTTTGATCGCCAGTTCCCGGGCATGACTTGCCCCGTGTAATGTAATATGACTGATGTAGATCGTTGGTTTTGGTTTTCAGGAAAATCGGGATGAATTTGAAGGAACAGTCTCAGTTGAAAACTTCGAATTTGAAAGGTTTGACCAAGGGTTGACTTATCTGTATATGAGCTCGGATTGGAATTTTTATGATTTGGTTAGCTTCGTGGGGTGATTTATGACTTAGGGGCGCGATCGGAATGCATTTTAGAAGTCCGTGGAAGGATTTGGCTTGAATTGGCAAAGTTAGTATTTTGGCGAATTCCGGTTGAAAGGTGAGATTTTGATTCGAGAGTCGGAATGGAATTCCGAGAGTTGTTGTAGCTTCGTTATGTGATTTGGGATGTGTGTGCAAAATTTCAGGTTATTTGGACGTCGTTTGGTCGGGTTTTTGATCGAAAGTGTATTTCGGAAGTTTTTGGAAACTTAGGCTTGAATCCGATGTGTTTTGAGTGATTTGATGTTGTTTGAGGTGTTTCGATGATTGGAACAAGTTTGAATGAGGTTTTAGGATATGTTGGTGCTTTTGGTTGGGGTCCCGATGGCCTCGAGTGAGTTTCGGAGGGTCAATCGGACCATTGTTGGTATTTTGAAGTTGCAGATTTTCTGAAGTTTCTGTTGCAGACTTTTGGCCTTCGCGTTCGCGAGAAGGCTCTCGCGTTCGCGAAGGGATGCATGAGGGGGCTATGAATTTAGCCTTCGCGTTCGCGATGTTGGTCCCGCGTCCGCGAAGGGGTGAGGTCCTGAGTGTTTCGCGAACGCGATGTGTTTCCCGTGTTCGCATAGTGTAAATAGAGCAGTTGGGGTCCTGGCCCTTTTGCCTTTCGCGTTCGCATAAGGTGCCTCGCGTTCGCGTAGGTCTGAGATCTGAGGCATCGCGTTCGCATTGTATATATCGCGTTCGTGTAGTGTATTTTGGAGCCTTTGAGAAATTGTTCTTCGCGATCGCGATGAAGAAGGAGCAGTGTTGGGCAGAATGTTATAATTTCATTTCATTCGCGATTTTGGGTCATTTTTCCTCCATGGTTGATTATTTTGAGAGCTTCTTGGTGGAGATTAAAGAGGGATTCAAGGGGAAACGACTTGAGGTAAGAATTTTGGTCTTGAAACTCGATTATATTGTGTAATCCACCTAGAAATTCATGGAAACTAAGCCTAAAATTTGAAGAACTAGGGCTTGAGAAATTTAATTTTTGATTTGGGATTTGAAAGACCATTTGGGGTCGGATTTGAGAACTTTTGATATGTATGAACTCGTAGGGAGATAAGGAATCTAATGATGTGAAAATTTCTGAGTTTCGAGAAGTGGGCCCGGGGCTCGGGTTTTGGTAATTTCGGGATTTGTGCTCAATATTGATTGTTTTCGCTTGGGCTTTGTTCCCTTAGCATATTGTGACGTATTCGTTCTGATTTTGGATAGATACGACGCGCGTGGAGGCCGATTCGAGGGTCAAAGGCGTCGCGAGCTAGAGATTTCGCCGGTTCGAGGTGAGTAATGATTGTAAATGATATTCTGAGGGTTTGAAACCCCGGATTGCACATCGTAGTGCTATGTTGAGGTGACTTGCACGCCGGATAGCGAGCGTGGGGTAGAGCACCGTTGGGGATTGTGACTTGGTCCGTCCCGATTGATGAATTTACCGCGTATTTGACTGAAACTTATTTGTTATCATCATGATTTAGGTTGATTGCCATATCTGGACTTCGTGCCAATTATTTGAACCCCTTCGG
>NW_017682342.1:0-10078 GCF_001879085.1 Nicotiana attenuata | reverse complement strand
CACTAAAAGGCCAATGAAATCGCGCCACGTGTGCAAGTGACATGTTCTGGCCAATCAAATGCAGCCATGTCACACTTCAATTTGATTGGTCGGAAATAGTTTGTTCTTATCACAACTCCTCCCTTCCACAACTATAATAGGGGTCTTCATAACTCAGAAAAGAGACCAGAAGTCATAACAAGAAGCAAGAAAGAGCTCGTGGATAAAACACTGCAAATTCCTCCACAAGTTTCAAGCTTCAAGCAATCAAGTTCAAGTTCAAGCAATCAAGTTCAAGTCCGAGAAATCAAGTTCAAGAACGAAGAACAAATCAAGTATACAAGCTCAAGAACGAAGAACAATTCAAGTATTCAAGATCGAGAACGAAGTCAAATCAAATACAAGGCGTTCAAGATCAAGGCTACTTGTTCGTGATAAAATTCTTGGCAACAATCAAAGTGTTCGCGACGGATAAATCAAATTCAAATTCAAGATCAAGCTCAAAGGCCCTTGAATTTATACTGGAAAAGTCAAATCAGAGGATTCATAGAGATTGTAACACTCAAATATTCGAAATAAAATACTACGATTGTTGCGATATTTTTCGTCTTGATTTTATTTTCTCGACGCAATTTATTGTCTACAAATTCTGGCACGCCCGGTGGGACAATCTCTACCTCTCATCTCAACTTTTCAATCACCAAAGTCCAAGAACTTGAAATGGCTTCGAAGAAAATCAACTCCAGATCAATATCCACCAAGACTGCTAACTCCAGGTTCTATGCTGATGTGGAAAGCATCCTCGATGTTACCTTTAGAAGCTTCGGACCAGTTACGAGGAGCAAAGCAAGCTTTTTAGGACAACAAGCACCCCAAGTGACGTCCGCATCAACCCCTGTTTTCGGATCTTCATCCTCAAAAGGAGCAAGGTCTTCCACAAACGCATCTGAAGGAGGAAGCGATGTTGCTGAAAAGATCAAGAAAACTCTTGCTCTTCTTGACCTCTCCGGATCCAAGCACTCTTCTGTGACAGAAGATGATGATGCTTCAAGTGATGGATCCTCCCCACTTACACAACATAGCATGATCCAATCAAGTATCAATCTATGTGAAAATCTATGCTACTCTCCGTCATCCACGACAATCATGCAAGCTATGGTGACAAACACTTCATCGATGGAGGAGCAGTTGGCAAACTTGACGGAAGCAATCGCTGGCTTGACCAAATGCATTCAAAATCAAGAGGCTAGAATTGACAAGCTAACAGACAGGGTGGGAATCTTAATGGAAGAAGAATCCACCCATGCACCCGGCAAGCTCCCAGAGGTTCTAGAGAGTGACTCTCCTCCAAGACAAGTAGCACCCACTAAGGCTATCCCTGTCTCATCTGAAGGGATGATTCCAATCGATCAATTGAAGGAGTTTATCGAAGGAACCATTATGAACAAATATGAAGTTGCTGCCAAATCCTCCCTTACATATGCAAAGTAGTACACTACAAGGGTCGATATGTTGAAGATGCCTGCTGGCTATCGACGTCCGAAGTTTCAACAGTTTGATGGTAAATGTAACCCAAAGCAACATAATGCGCGCTTCGTGGAGACGTGCAACAATGCTGGGACTTATGGAGATTACCTTATCAAGCAGTTTGTCCGTTCGCTAAAACGAAATGCTTTTGACTGGTACACGGACCTCGAGGCTGGATCTATCGATAGATGGGATCAACTAGAGCAAGAGTTCCTCAATCGCTTTTATAGTACGAGACGTACTGTGAGTATGATAGAACTTACAAATACTCGTCAACGAAAGGGGGAACCAGTTATCGACTTTATCAATCGTTGGAGGAATGCAACCCTCAACTGCAAAGACAGGCTTAGTGAAGCTTCGGGCATAGAGATGTGCATCCAAGGCATGCATTGGGGATCGCGCTACATCTTGCAAGGTATCAAGCCTGGCACGTTTGAAGAACTTGCAACTCGTGCCCATGACATGGAATTGAGCATAGCCTCCACTGGAAATGAAAGGCTGCCCATCTATGAACCTCGCAAAGGGAATGACAAGCAAGAAGTCAGGAAGATGGGCAAATTCGTACCTGAGTCTGAAAGCAAAGAAGCTATGAATGTCAACACGTCACCTATGAAGTTCACGACGAAGGTAAGCAAGAAGCAGAGTATGAAATCCACTTCTTTTCAAGACAAGCCAAGTGGAAAGTTGACTCTAAAAGAAATGCAGGAGAAAGAGTACCCATTCCTGGATTTTGATGTGCCAGCCATTTTCGAAGAACTCCTCGAGTTAAATCTCATTGATCTTCCGGAGTTGATGCGACCAAATGAAGCTTGGAAAACAAATGACCCAAATTACTGCAAATATCACCGACTTGTAAGCCACCCTCGGAGAAGTGCTTTGTCTTCAAGGATAAAGTCATGGACTTGGCTCGCGAAAAGAAGATCGTGCTTGAAGATGAGAAAGCAAGCGCAAACCAAGTCTCTATCACCTTTGGCTCATTCAGTCCGGATGACTTATGTGGTTTTAAAGAAAGTAAAGATGAAGTATTACTGGAGAGCGACAAAGCTGAAGTCAATAAACCTGATGATGATGAAGGTTGGACATTGGTGACTCGTCGTAGGCACCACAAAAGGAGCCCACGGAAAGAATCAGTAGAACAACCAACAAGGAAGATGATGGTAAAA
This sequence comes from Nicotiana attenuata, assembly GCF_001879085.1. Taxonomy (NCBI): domain Eukaryota; kingdom Viridiplantae; phylum Streptophyta; class Magnoliopsida; order Solanales; family Solanaceae; genus Nicotiana; species Nicotiana attenuata. The sequence goes on along the minus strand of NW_017682342.1, from coordinate 7,409 downwards.
AGACCAATAAAAAAGAATCCAGTTAGGCATTTGAAGAAAGAAAAAGTGGAGATGCACCATTCTCAAATGCCACGAAATCTAGTGACCTTGGAGGAGTTTTTACCAAGTTGGTTCCGCACGAAGATTTTCCATGAGGGCATTGATGCCTCTTGTTGCCATGCTGACAAAGGGGAAGAAAAGAGTGATGACCTACCGTTGGCACCATCTTCGGAAAAGCCCATCGAGTCCACTCCTCAAGAAGTTAATGCTTGCGAGGAAAAGGTCACGTTCACAAACGACGATCATTTTCTAGGTGAAACTCCTCATAACCGCCCATTGTACCTGGTTGGCTATATGCGCGATGAAAGGGTAAATCGGATTTTGGTTGATGGAGGATCCTCAGTGAGCATTTTGCCAATCCACACTGTGAAAGAACTTGGTATTCCCATGAACGAACTCTCAGAAAGTTGTGTGATGATCCAAGGATTCAACCAAGGGGGGCAAAGAGCCATAGGCGCGATCAGGCTGGGAATCACTATTGAAGATATGCAATCGAGTGCATGACTGCATGTGATCGACGCGAAGACTTCATACAATGTTTTGCTTGGGAGGCCTTGGATTCATGAGAATAAAGTAGTTCCATCTACCTACCATCAATGTTTAAAATACTACGAGGGTGAAGTCGAGAAGACGGTAGTTGCTGATGATGAGCCATTCACCGAGGCTGAGTCACACTTTGCCGATGCAAAGTTCTACTTGAAGAACCGCATTGTGAAGGAGCTGAAAGCAGATAATGGCATGAAAAGCAAGAATAAAGAGCCCTCAACTAAAAGAGAAGAGGTGACTACTGGTAAAGCCAAAGCTATTAGTAAGGAGGTACAACCCAACGCGAATAAATCTTATAGAGGGAATATTACGTCTTATGGCAAGAAAGTAAGTCCGGCGCTCCAGTATGTCCCTAAAAGGAAGAAAGATGAAGGTGAATCATTTAATCGCCAAGCTAACATGCTAAAGGAGTTAACTCTTTCGGTCAAACGAATTGAGGCAGTAAAGTCGTGCTCAATGCCGCTTGTAGGGGTTTGTAGCCCAAAATCGTTTACAGAATGTGGCACTCCCTACAAAGTGAACAAATGAAGGTTTTGACCCTAACGCTTACAAGCTATTTGCAAAAGCTGGATACAATCCCAATGAGCCGTCAAAGTTAGGGAAGCTCCCATCAGAAGCTGCAACGAGGCAACCACGTGAAGGTTTGGGATACAAATAAACGTCACCAGTGCGCATCTTAATAAGAAGGGCGAGCATCAATTATATCACTGTAGAAGATGAATCAGCCGCTTCTAACAAGCCTTCTGTCTTTGATCGACTTGGAAAATCACCTGTGAGGACCTCCGTGTTTGAAAGATTGGGTCCACTAAAGAAGGGGAACAAGTTCCGGAGAAATTTTCAAAGCATAAGAACACCCGCTTAGCCCAAAATCCATGAGATCTCTCAGGATTTCCAAAGTTTGGTTCCTTCTAGAATGAGGCGACAAACAAAAGTTGTGGTTTCATGTAAAAAAGTACTGAAGGTAAAGCCATATACTGTGGTCTATACTAAGGAACGTGATGAAGATTAAGAAAGTGTGGGTTCTTCGTATCATGTTACTATACAAGTCGAGAATGGCATTCCATCTTCAATAGAAGATAATACAGAATTGGAGGATGTTTCGGCGTGTTATCACATATCCTTCAATGATGGGGACCCTCAAGAAGATGAAGATGCGATAGATGCTCCACCTGAACTTGAAGAAAGTGTGAAGACAACAGTTGATACCTTAAAAGAAGTTAACCCTGGCACCGATGAAGAACCAAGAGCCACCTACCTAAGTGCTTTACTTGAAGCTGACGAAGTGAGCACTTATATTGAATAACTCAAAGAGTTCAGGGATGTATTTGCTTGGAGTTACAAAGAGATGCCTGGCTTAGACCCGAAAGTAGCAGTCCATCACCTTGCAGTCAAAAATGGTGCTCGTCCTATTAAAAAAGCTCAAAGGCATTTTAGGCCGGTCTTGGTTCCCTTGATTGAAACAGAAGTTAACAAACTCATCGAAGCTGGCTTTATTCGTGAAGTTAAGTACCCAACATGGGTTTCAAGTATTGTCCATGTAAGGAAGAAAAATGGCCAGATTCGAGTGTGCGCTGACTTTAGGGATCTTAACAATGCGTGTCCGAAAGGTGAGTTCCCGCTTCCCATTCCAGAACTGATGATCGATGCTACTACTGGGTACGAGGACATGTCTTTCATAGACGGTTCATCGGGCTATAACCAAATACGCATGGCACCAAAAGATGAAGAGCTTACTGCGTTCCGTACCCCAAAGGGTATTTATTGCTACAAGGTAATGCCTTTTGGCTTGAAGAATGCTGGTGCTACTTACCAAAGGGCTATGCAGAATATTTTCGACGATCTTCTCCACAAGAATGTCGAATGCTATGTTGACGACTTGGTGGTGAAATCAAGAGAAAAGGGCGACCACATGAAAGACTTGAGGATGGTATTTGAATTGCTCCGGAGGTACCAACTTAGGCTGAATCCATTGAAATGTGCCTTTGGAGTTACTTCTGGAAAGTTCCTTGGTTTCATTGTCCGACATCGAGGGATCGATATTGATCAAGCCAAAGTGGATGCCATTTTGAAAATGCCTGAGCCTCGAGATATCCATGAATTGAAAAGTCTGCAAGGAAAGCTAGCATACCTTAGAAGATTCATATCAAACCTGGCTGGGAGCTGCCAACCATTTAGTCGCCTCATGAAGAAAGGCGTTCCTTTCAAGTGGGACCATGCTTGTAGCAATGCCTTCGAAAGTATCAAAACATACTTGATGAAGCCTCCAGTTTTAGCAGCTCCTATTCTTGGAAAGCCATTGATACTATACATCGAGGCGCATGAAAGGTCTGTTGGAGCACTGTTGGCCCAAGAAATTAGTGAGGGGAAAGAAAACTCTCTTTACTACTTGAGCAGGATGATAACACCAAACGAGTTGAATTATTCGCCAATTGAAAAGTTGTGTTTGGCGCTAGTCTTCTCAATTTAAAAGTTGAAGCAATACTTTCAAGCTCATGTTGTCCGTCTTGTTTCTAAAGCAAATCCCATCAAGTTCGTGATGTCAAAACCTGTTCTTAGTGATCGACTAGCGAGATGGTACCTCCAATTTCAACAACTCGAGATTTTGTACATTCCTCAAAAGGCTGTAAAAGGACAAGCATTAGCAGACTTCTTGGCAGATCATCCGATACCTGATGACTGGGAGCTAACTGATGAACTACCTAATGAGGACGCAATGGTCGTTGAAGTTCAACCTCCATGGAAGATGTACTTTGATGGTGCTGCGCATCGTGGGGGAGCCGGGGCTGGCGTAGTATTTGTCACTCCCCAAGGTGAAGTCTTGCCCTACTCCTTCACCTTGACACAACTCTGTTCCAACAATGTTGCTGAGTATCAAGCATTAATACTTGGGCTTGAAATGGCCGTTGATATGAAGCAATTGCAATTGCAAGTCTTTGGTGACTCCCAGTTAGTGGTCAATCAACTTTTGGGTAGTTACGAGGTCAAGAAGCCTGAACTATGCCCATATCATGATTACGCTAAAAAGTTGATGGGGTGGCTCGGTGATGTGACTATTCAGCATGTGCCAAGGAAAGAAAATAAGAAGGTTGATGCTTTATCTGCTCTAGCTTCATCATTAGCCCTGCCTGACCAAGCGCAAGTTACCGTCTGCCAAAAATGGGTAGTACCGCCGCCAAATGAGGCTGAAGGTGAAGAAAACGAACTCAAGCATCTTGTTGCTGTTTCTGAAGTTGAGAAAGAAGAATGGCGACAACCCATTATCGACTACTTATGTTATGGGATACTTCCAGAAAATCCGAGGAGAAGGACTGAAATCCGTCGTCGTGCACCTCGCATCCTTTACTACAAGGATACTCTACAGAAGGTCGTTCGAGGGAGTACTCTTGCGATGCCTAGGAGAAGAAGAAGCTCTCCAAGCTTTGCAAGAGGCACATTCTGGGGTATGTGGGTCACACCAGTCTGGACCAAATCTCCACTTCCATATAAAAAGGATGGGATATTATTGGCCAACGATGGTAAAAGATTGGTTGGACTACGCTCGAAGATGAAAGGCTTGTCAATTCCATGCGAATTTTATTCATCAACCTCCTGAAGTGTTGCACCCGACTGTTGCATCCTGGCCATTTGACGCTTGGGGATTGGATGTTGTTGGACCGCTGCCAAAGTCCTCTGGTGGGCACCTATACATCTTGGCTGCAACTGACTACTTCTCAAAATGGGCTGAAGCTGTTGCTCTTAAGGAAGTAAAGAAGGAAAATGTTGCAAGTTTCATCCGAGTAAACACTAATTATCGCTTTGGCATTCCTCGTTACATAATAACGGATAATGGAAAGCCATTCGATAATAGGTTGATGAACAAGATTTGTGATCTCTTTGGCTTCAAGCAACGTAACTCTTCGATGTACAATGCTGCCGCCAATGGTCTAGCTGAGGCATTCAACAAGACTCTATGCAACTTGTTAAAGAAAGTCGTCTCCAAATCCAAACGAGATTGGAATGACCGTATGGAAGAAGCTCTATGGGCATATAGGACGACTCACCGCACGCCAACACAAGCGACTCCTTATTCACTCGTTTATGGAGTCGAAGCCGTCTTGCCACTTGAGCGTCAAATACCTTCGTTACGACTGGCTATTCAAGAAGGGATCACTGACGAAGAAAATGCTCGACATCGATTAGCAGAGTTGGAAGCTCTTGATGAGAAGAGATTGGAAGCTCAACAGAGTCTTGAATGTTATCAAGCTCGATTATCTCGCGCATTCAATAAAAGAGTTCGCCCGAGATCCTTTCAAGTAGGAGATCAAGTCCTTGCCGTATGAAGACCCATAATTACTTCCCATAAACCTGTAGGAAAGTTCACTTCAAAATGGGATGGGCCATATGTCGTACAAGAAGCTTACTCAAGTGGGGCTTACAAGCTGGTTGATGCAGATGGCATGAGAATCGGCCCCATCAATGGCAAATTCTTAAAGAAGTATTATCCTTGAAATCGCAATGCTCCTCGACGTACGAGCCTAAACTGCAAGTCATGACGCTCCTCGAAGTACGAGCCTAAACTGCAAGTCATGACGCTCCTTGACGCACGAGCCTAAACTGCATGTTGCTACACTCCTGGCCCGCATGAGTCTAAACTGTGTACGCCCCCCCCCCCCCCCCCATATAATAATTTATAAAAGTCCGCTAGGTTGAAAATCTCGAAAGAGGAGGCCTAGGCAAAAGTTAGGACGTAAAAAAAACAAAGAGTCCGCTAGGTTGAAAACTTCGAAAAAGGCGGCCTAGGCAAATGTTAGGACATAAAAAAAATCACCCAGTCTGAACTACGGTATGACTTGATCCTCTTCACCGAGGTACGTAGGCAGCTTAGAGTTAATTCTAAGTTCAGTCGCATAAGTTCAAAAGATACATATTGCCCCAATTGTTGTTCGAATGAAGTATGAAGGAATGTAAGATCAAGCTGAAATACCATCCTCCTACTGAACTCTGACCTCGTTTGATTTAAAGGGGGCAACCCTCCATGGTAAATTGATATCTTCGATGGGCCGATTTTAGGAGGATGTCAAGTATTTGCATTGAAGTCCAGGGATTCTCTATGTCTTCAGGTTCGCCAAACCTTCAAGTTTGTTGGTCTCCAAGTCCGCCCTCTGCCTTAAAAAAAGGGGAAAAGAAGAGAGACATCAAAAGAAAACACAAGTATAAGAAAAAGACTGCTTGGCACAACGTTTCAAATTCAGTGAGACTTGAACTCAAGATATTTGTGAGAATATGGCTCTTAAATTGCGATTGATGGCAAGTAAGACATCTTCCGATCTCGAGGTTTCCATACCAAGATATGAATTTTTGTGAGACTGTGCAAATCTGGAATTGATGGCGTGGTGCAATTTAAAGTTGATTTCAAAATATTATCCGGGACGATTCCAAATTTTTTTGATTGAGAATTTTGGATATATTCTATATCTTGAAGTCTAGTTTTCAATAAATCAAACGGTTTGCAATTTCGACGTTCCTACACCAAGATATGAATCTTTTGGCGAGACTGCGCAAATCTGGAATTGATAGCGTGGTGCAATGTAAAGTTGATTTCGAAATATTATCTGGGACGATTCCAAAGTTGTTTGATTGAGAATTTTGGATATATTCAGATCTTGAAGTCTAGTTTTTAATAAATCAAACGGTTTGCAATTTCGACGTTCCTACACCGAGATATGATTTTTTTGGTGAGACTGCACAAATCTGGAATTGATAGCGTGGTGCAATATAAAGTTGATTTCAAAATATTATCTGGAACGATTCTGAAGTTGTTTGATTGAGAATTTTGGGTATGTTCTAGATCTTGAAGTCTAGTTTTCTTGAAATCAAACGGTTTGCAATTTCAATATTTCTACACCGAGATATGAATTTTTTGGTGAGACTGCGCAAATCTGAAATTTTTAACATGGTGAAATCTAAAGTTGGTTTCAAAATATTATCTGGCGCGATTCTGAAGGCTTTTGATTCTAAGTATTGGATATATTTTAGATATTGAATTCATCAAACGGTTCATTATTTGGACCCTTATGATTTTTTTATTACAAGCACGTAAAGCTGAAAATTATGCGACTAAGATAAAAGTCGAACGAGCAAAAGAGAAGCTGAAATATTTAAGCCCTCGAAGTCTCCAAGTTGAAGTCTTCAAGTGTATTCAAGTTGAAGTCCCAAAGTTGAAATCTACAACTCCGTCAGTCTTCAAGTTGACGTCTTCAAATTCGCTGATTTTCAAGTTGAAATATTTAGGCCCTCCAAGTCTTAAAGTTGAAGTCTTAAAGTCCGTCGGTCTTCAAGTTGAAGTCTTCAAATTTGCTGATCTTCAAGTTGAAATATTTAGGCTCTCCAAGTCTCGAAGTTGAAGTCTTCAAGTCCGTCGGTCTTTAAGTTGAAGTCTTCAAATTCGCCGATCTTCAAGTTGAAATATTTAGGCCCTCCAAGTCTCGAAGTTGAAGTCTTCAAGTTCGTCGGTCTTCATGTTTCAGTCTTCAAATTCGCCGGTCTTAAAGTTGAATTGTTTAAGCTATTTGAGGAATGGATATTCTAGATTGACCATGATCCGATGTGATTCATTCTTTCACTGTTCTGCTGAAAATTAAGATAAGCAACTGATGAAGATTATCTACCTGCTTTCACCAATGCAGAATACTAAACCCTCATCTTTTCTACCTTCCAGTTCTTTGTCTACATCAATATATGCTACACTGTGAGAGGAACCTCTGCACAAGTTAAGAAGACGCACATCTCTCACCAAATTATTCAAATCTAATGCAGAATAGAAGAACAGAACTTCATGTACATTT
>NW_017682341.1:0-10079 GCF_001879085.1 Nicotiana attenuata | reverse complement strand
AGATTACATGTTCACTCTCCTCTACACACTGAGTTCTCTTATTTTAGGCTTTGTAGGCTTTACTTTGAGAGGAATATCCCAAAAAGATTCCTTCATCACTTTTGGTATCGAATTTTCCAAGCTGATCCTTTCCATTGTTGAGAATATAGCATTTGCACCCAAATGTTCTTAAGTGAGTCAGCTTGGGCTTCCTTCCATTTAGCAACTAATAGGGAGTTTTGTTCAAGAGAGACCTGATCATGCACCTGTTCACCAAGTAGCAGGCAGTGTTAACAGCTTCAGCCTAGAAGTTCTTCGCAATTCCACTATCGATCAGCATTGTCCTGGCCATTTCTTTAAGATTTCTATTCTTCCTTTCCACAACTCCATTTTGCTGTGGAGTTCTGGGAGCGAAGAAGTTATGGGTAATGCCATTCTCTTTGCAAAAATCATCAAACTTGGCATTGTCAAATTCTGTCCCATGATCTGATCTTATGCATGCTACTTTTGAATCCATCTTCACTTGAATTTTCTTCACAAAAGCAACAAAAACTTCAAAAGTTTCATCTTTTGTTCTGAGGAACAGAGTCCAAGTGAATCTGGAGTAGTCATCCACTACCACAAAGATGTATCTTTTTCCTCCTCTGCTTTGCACTCTCATAGAACCACATAGATCCATGTGAAGGAGATCAAGTGGTTTTGAGGTGCTGACATCCTTCTTTGGCTTAAATGAAGATTTCACATGCTTTCCTCTGGCGCAGGCATCACAAACTTTGTGCTCCATGAACTTTGATTTGGGCAGACCACGAACCAGGTCCTTCTGAACTAGTTTATTCAGTAAAGAAAAGCTTGCATGCCCCAGTCTTCTGTGCCACAGTTCAGCATCATCATTAACTGCTTTCAAGCAACTCGGATCACCACTTTATAGAGATTCAAACTCAGAAACGTAGATGTTCTTGTATCTTTTGGCCACCAGTACCACTTCACTCGTTACTAGATCAGTAATTGTGCATATCTCCGACAAGAACTCCACCTTGTTTCCTTTATCACATATTTGAGAAACACTCAAGAGACTGTACTTGAGGCCATTGACGTAGTACACATTCTCAATTGAGTGATTTCCTAATTTTTTCAACTCCAAGAATGTACCCCTTTTTCCTATTTCCAAAAGATACACTCCATCCTTGCAGGGCTTTTAGTGAAAGAAAGTCCATAGTGTTCCCAGTCATGTGCTTTGAACATCCACTATCCAAGAACCATTGTTGACTGCTTCCTTTCACTGTTCCCTGCACAAGGAAATCAAGAGTTAGTTTTAGGAACCCAAACAAGTTTGGGTCCCTTCTAGTAGGCAAGAGGATGAATAAGAGCTCTTTTAGTCCATGCAGGTAACATGCGTTTTTATTTGGTGGCACCTGGTCCCTTTTCAGTAGTTACATTTTCAGCAAACACTTTGTTTTTCTGAAGAGACTGGACCCTGGCTTGGCAAATTTCTTTGAAATGCCCATTGTTCCCATAGTGGGTACACAGCCAATTATCCGGTACAGTAACATACTTTCTATGGGGGTTGTAAGGAGTTCTCTCCCTTTGAAACCCTATTCCCTGCCTGTTTCCACTATTATTAACATACATGGCAGTAATAGCTTCCGAGGACCAGGTCCACTTAAGTGACTTCTCAAGATCATTTTTTACTCTTTCCAGTTCTACTTTAAGCTGCCTATTTTTCTCAATTTCAGCACAAAAACTAGTTCTCACAGCATTTAACTCGTTTTGAAGCTTAATGTGTGCCTCACTAGCTACCTCTTTCCCTTTATCAGAATTTCCAGTCCTACACTCAGTTCCAAGTTCCTCTATAGTTTCCCTCAAGTCTACAATCACTATTAAGAGGTCATCTCTCTCCTGCTCAACAGCAGTCACTTTCTCCACTAAGGCATCCTTTTCTTTACTTAAGTTCCCAATGGTTTCTTTTAAGTCAACTACTACTACCACCAGATCATCTCTTTCGTGTTCTACACTAGTGATTTTATCAGTTAGAACCTTCTTCTCATTTTCCAGATCATCTATAGTTTCCTTCAAATCAACCACACAAACTATCAAGTCATCTTTGGTTTGCTCAGCTTCTCCTAATTCTATGGTCAAGGCATCCTTATCATCTAAAAGACCATGATATGCATCGATTAATACGTTGGCTAATGACATGAGTTTCTTAGGAGAGTAGGATTTCAGATTTCTCTGTACATCCCTGAAGTTTACCTCATCATTATCATCATCTTCATCATCGTCTGATTGAGCTATTAAAGCAAGTATTAAATCATATTCATCTCTTTCACTTTCAACTGCCATCATGGAACTATCACCTGCATCAGTTTCTTCTTCAGACCCACTTGAGGAATCTCCCCATGCTACAAGAGCTTGCTTCACAATGTTGTCAACGACATTCTTCCTTTTGAAGCGTTTATCAGGAACCGGGTTCCTTTTGGCTGCTTTATCAGGGTTGTACTTGAAGTGTTCTTGCTTCAGGAGAGGACAATCTTTGATAAAGTGCCCTGGCTTTCCACATTTATGACAAATGTCATAATTCTTTGGTCTGCTGGAACTGCCTCTCTTTGGTATCCCCCCATTCCTTCTGACCATTTTTTGAAATCTTTTGGTTAGGTAGGCCATGTCACAGTCCTCCTCACTTGAGTCATTGCCTTCAGCTTTGAGTACCGGGTTCTTTTCCTTCTTTGGTTCTCTTCTTTCACTGTCCTTCTTCTTCTTCATTTTGTAAGTTTTAAGATTTCCAACTAGCTCATCTATAGTTAGGGCCTGCAGATCCTTTGCCACAGTAATGACATTCACTTTACTCTCCCACGAACTAGGCAGAACACTGAGAATTTTTCTCACAAGCTTGTTCCTAGGAATGATTTCACCGAGAGAGTGTAGCTCATTTATGATGGAAGTGTATCTTGTGTGCATGTCTTGAATAGATTCATCGTCTTTCATCCTGAAGAACTCATACTCAGTGGTGAGCATATCAATCTTAGATTGCTTTACTTGAGTTGTTCCCTCATGTGTTGTTTGCAAAGCTTCCCATATTCATCAGGTCCTATACCACACACCAAAATTTTCTTGGCACGAAAATTTTTCTCCACAGCTTTCCTGTCTGCAACGTTGTATTCCTTTCTGGTCTTTGGCATCATCACTGGAGGATCTCCGACCTTCTTCGTTGGGACATAAGGACCATCACGTATAACATCTCACAACTCAGAGTCTTCTGCCATGATAAAATCATGCATTCTTGTCTTCCACCACCCATAGTATTGCCCATTGAACCTGGGTGGCCTATACGTAGACTGACCTTCTTTAAAATTTGGTGGAGCAGCTATAAGGATCCTTCCTAGGTGTTAGCCTGATAGAAAGAACCCGCTCTGATACCAATTGATAGAATATATGAGTCCACCAAACTATACAGAGACCAGGTTCTCTATGAGTTTCCACTGAGAATCTAATAAAATAGTAAGTAAATAAGACAGGGAGTTTTTAAGTGGAAAAATCCCTGCTCGAGGGGATAAAAAATCACGACCTACACTAGTAGGGTTTCAACTTCACTATGAGCAACTTTTAGATTACAACCTATGCAATCTAGGAATTAAACTCTTAATCCCTCACTAACTTGTAATACACCTATTACAAGCCACTTAGCAATACACCTATTACAAAGACTTCAACTCATGACTAACTCCAGTCACGACACAAACACTAAGAATTTATGGTTTTACAAGGGGGGTTCCTAAGCAACGCTTCTAGATAAGCAAATTAGGAATTACAATGAAGAACAATTACAAAGTTACAACTCAACTAACGACAACAAGATACTAGATTTAGGAACTGGTCCGAAGTAGTGTTAAACTTTGTTCTTGATGCACTTGAGAATTGAATGCTTGATTAGTGAAAGGTTGGAGTGCTTGAATGCTCAAGTTGATTCTCAAGTGTTCAAGTAATGTTTTGTTGTAGTGCACTTGTTAATACAACATAGATGACATCACTTGAGTGATGTAATCACTTGGTAGGTCAAATGAGAAGTGACTGCAGAACCTGCGCTGCACTGTTTCTGTGTATAGTGCAGACAGTCACTTTCCAGCTGTAGACAGTTGACTTCGTACTGCTATCAGGGAAACACAAGGGTATCAGGTCCCTATGTTGTTTCTCTATCTTTTGAAGTCGTAGCAGTTCTCATTAGCTGGAATCCGTTGATTTGAGTTGAGTACCAAATGAGTCAGGTTCTTTATCTGGCTCTTTGACAGTAAGTTTGTTAGATCATCAAAATACAAAGCTAATTAAGGCATTGTAAACCCATCACCTTGACTCTTAATTATAAACATTGTGGGTCACCTCCACCAAATAACCCAAACTAAGTTAGTTAGGAACTTCTTTCATGATTTCTCTAACAAAATGTTCTTTAAAGTATTATCAGCATTAATATTCTATGTTGAACTGAGTACTAAAGGATCCAAATGAAGCCAGTTACGTTGTTGACATTATTTACTCTATGTTGAACTGTTTCAGGCTTTTCTTGAGAATCTGCAACATAAGTATCCTACTTGCTAAAAGTGTTTATGGATATGAAAAGGTAAAATTCAGCTTAATTACATCAAATTCATGCTTAATTACTTGCCTAACGTACGACAGAATGCGTAAATGACAGTATGATGTAGGTGAAGTGTTTGGGACACGAACCTAGGGTAGGTGCTCAACATGAATTGGAAGGGTGTTGGATTTGTATAGTAGTAAGAAGATACCTAATTGGGAGTTCGAGACCAAAGTTAAGATCCAGGGGTCCCTCGCGATACTTGCACAACGCGAGGATATATATCGCAAGGGTAATAGAGCCTGGCAGAATTAGCAATTTTGCGGTTGTGCAGTTGGGTCAATTGTGAGGCCGAGTCTGAAGAACCTAGGACCTTACACGATACTCGTTCTGGCCTATTAAGTAAGTTAGTTAGTTAGAGATCGACACTGGACCTGCGTGACGCGAGCAAATGCGAGAAGAAGGTATCTGAGAAGCTGGACAAAGCACAAGGGGACGGTGTAATTAGGCCTAACGCAAGCCAATTGTGAGCCCCTTGAGTTTAAATATGGGAGAGTCAGAAATGAAACAAGTCACTGAAAGTGGAGTTGCGTACGAAAAGCTAAAACTCCATAGGTTTTAAATTGGTACTGTTGACCTAAGTAAAGTTTGTTTTGATGATTGACAAAGGAACTCAAGTGTGAACCAGGTCCATACATAGTGTATACAGACACGGGCAGATTCGAGCACAAGGCATGCACGTGAAGTAGATAAGCTTAAGTGGATATATCTGATATCTCTTGAACAAAAAGGTTGCATAAGTGATAAGGAAAAGGACTCCTTACTCGAAAAGAACTCTATCCTAGATAAGGGAAGAGTTAGAAGTTGAAGATAACTAGAACTCTTCCACCAAGGAAGAGTATAGCATTAGAACTCTAGTTATTTCCTATTCTACTAACTCTATATATTTCAGGATGTTCTCATTTTACAAACACGTACAAGCACTGAAGTTAAACGAGAGTTGAGAGCAAAATAGCAAGGCATTTGCAAGCAATTCCAGTGTGATTCAAGTGTGCGAACCTGAAACTACATAAACCAGATAGAAGAACCACCTGAAAATTAGGAAGAGTATAACATTAGAACTCTAGTTATTTTCCATTCTACTAAATTTATATATTTCAGGATGTTCTCATTTTACAGGTACGCACAAACGCAAAGTTAAACGTGAGTTGAGAGAAAAATAGCAAGGAATTTTGCAAGCAATTCCTGTGTGATTCAAGTGTGCGAATCTGAAGTTACATGAACCAGATAGAAGAACTAGTTCCTAGTGTCTGTCTTTTATTCTAGCTTCATTGTAGTAGGGCTTTTAAGTTGTACCTTTCAGCTTTATCTAGAAGCAATTGTACTAGGTACTCTGAGTGTTGTATTCAAGTTAGAGTTAACTTGAATTTGTTGCAACAGCTAGAGTTTGGTTGCCACAAAGAGTTAGAGGTAATCCTTAGGTTTACAAAGAGTTTTGTAAATGCTGCTTTTGGCTCAGTGATATCGTGAAGTGTTGGAAAAAAATCCTACTGGGTAGTAGATTGTGGTTTTTTTACCTTTTGAGCCAGGTGTTTTCCACTGCGTTCTTTACTTTCTGCATTTATTATTCCGCAACAGTAGTATATATAAGGAACATATAGAAGAACCAGGTCCTTCTATAATCTGTGCACGCGAAAAATTGAACACCACACAAATCACCCCTCTAGCGTGGCATTGAACATCACATACTCATTTCGTTGGTACATTTATCTTTTATCTTTGACTTTAAGCTTGATTTTGGCACTCTATTATCTTGTTATGATTGTTAGCAGCAGCACACATTCTGTGAAACCCTGTATAATTGACTTCATTAGTTTTACGTAGTTTATTTATCCTAAATGAGAGATATCCAGGGTTGCTTGCTGGTTTGTAAGGCGGAATCCCTTGGTTCATAATTGCAGGATAACCTGCTTTAACTAAGCGGATATTGAATATGACCCTAGAGTAGATGTCCCAAGTAGTGAGCTTCAATATAATATCAGAATACTCTCTGGAAGGCTTAGAATCCTAACCTTGTGTCATGAGATGGTTTCTATGGTGCGCAGGCCTCTCAAAAGGTAACAGAGGTGTGCAAAGGTTTCCTTGGGCTGGACGGAGATTGACCCTTGAGTGCAAAGGCAGAAGGGAGCTGTCTGACCCCTAAACACGATTATCCTTTTGGGGGAAAACTAGACTCCGCCTTATAGGAAATGGGACTCAATTTCAGTTTGAATTTCTGCGATCAACCTGTTCATTGGGGTTAACATAAGCAAAATAATCTGTTAAACACAAAGGTTTTAACAAATTTACACAAAGTCATTGTATTTGAATCATTCATATAATTGCCAAGGATTATAATCTAGAAGTGTTTCATAGTACATGTAATTCTACTCTCAATGTTCGCCTTTCATCTTTCCCTTCTCTTCCAACTATGTAACAGGAAAAAGTCAAAAACATCATTCCATAAGATGTTCCTTGATGATGCTTGCAGCAGAAAACTTAAAGCACCCAATTCAAAGGGCTCATGGTAGCTGCTTATAATATGTGGCGTTACTGAGCGCCCATAGGCGAACTCAGATGTTGGAATTACTCTTTGCTTGACGTATAGGTGAAGGGGTGATTTTGCTCTCATAGTGTCATCTTAGTGTCACCATAAATATTCTTCTCTTGTAATAACTGAATAATCAACTAACCACAAGGGTTCCGATGTAAAAGAAAACTGAGTTCGTGCATATTAGTAAGCGTTATGAAAACGTTTTGATGATCTGCCTATTTAAATGACATTTTCGTAATGAAAATAGAGTGGAAACATGAGTTGATCCATAACAAGTGTATATGGTAGAAATCGGAGAGCTCGATTTCTAAGGTTGGATTACACTCCGAGTCCGAGTTGTGGAAGCTCGAAGTAAGAATCAAGCCAGGCCCGAATGAGCGCACCTCGAGAAGCAAATCAGGGACCCGTCATGATCTGCCTCGAGGGCAATACAATTTCGATAACACTCAAGAAAGAGCGGGAATTTCCAAGAACACGTGGGTCAGGGTATAAAGTAAGGGATAAGATTTGTACGAAATAATACAAGTCCGTACTAGGTTGTTATACAGTTGTACCAATAGAATTCTTTACCATAATTGGGAATGTACCATATTAGGGTTTTCCTCTTCTATATAAAGGGACCCCAATCTTTGTAAAGCATATCTCATTCACTGCAATAGAACATTCTACTCTACTTTTCTCGTTTACCGTGCTCAACAATTGTTCTTCAGCTTTATTGTCTTTACTTTATTGTTCATACTTTATTGTTCTTAGCTCGCCTCGAGGCCCCTGAGATAATCGAGCTCGAGGTCCTTATTGCTCTAACAACACTGGTTTGGTTCGTCAATTCTTCTTACTTAATCTTAATATTATTTGTACATTCACTAGCATTAGAATAAATCACATATCTTTAGAACCACAAATCATATTTAATTGTTACTCATATTTTTCAAGGTAAACAGTTTGGCGCCCACCGTGGAGCTAAAGATAATAGTGATTATTTTAGTGCTATTTTTCTGATAACACACGTTATTCTTCACACTTTTTCTTGTCAAAGATTCTTTGATTTCAGGCTAAGATATGTCTAGCACACAAAACGCACCTGCTCACAATAGTGAGGAACTCGGAGAAAACAGCGGTATAGGGGTCGGTGTACCACCCATAAACCCTGAGGGAGTGCGAAATATGGAGCCAGTTGATATCAGTTCGCATAACGCTCTAAACATGGACGCAGGCACAGAACCCGTAAGGAATGCACACTAGGAAGCCCGAGCCGGAGGCCAGGAAACACGAGGAATGGAAGAAGGAGGAGTCAGCCTCCAAGTGATATTCGAGATGCTACAAGCTCAGCAAGTCGCCATCGCTCAACATCAGAGTCAGAATAGAATTCCAAACACAGCCGAACCAGTGAACACTCGGCGTGCTGAACCAACGCTAGAAAGGCTCGATGAAAATGGCTCGAGGACTGACCCCGCTATTATGAAAATGCTCGAATAACTAACCAAAAGAATCGAGTCCGGAGAAAAGAAAATTGAAGAAAATGACAAAAAGGTGAAGACATACAATTCAAGGGTCGACCAGATACCAGGAGCACCTCCGATGCTGAAAGGACTGGACTCGAAAAAATTCATACAAAAACCTTTCCCCCCAAGTGCGGCTCCAATGCCCATTCCCAAGAAGTTTCGCATGCCAGATATACCGAAATATAACGAAACAACCAACCCTAACGATCATATTACTTCATACACTTGTGTAATCAAAGGAAATGACTTGAATGATGATGAAATCGAGTCAGTATTATTGAAAAAGTTTGGGGAAACACTATCAAAAGGAGCTATGATCTGGTATCACAACTTAGCTCCTAACTCTATTGATACATTTGCTATGTTGGTGCACACCTTCGTGAAAGCACACGCCGGGGCCATAAAGGTGGCCACAAGAAAATCGGACGTCTTCAAAATAAAACAAAGGGATGACGAGATGCTAAGGGAGTTTGTGTTACAGTTTCAGATGGAAAGAATGGAATTACCACCGGTCTCCGATGACTGGGCAGTTCAGGCCTTTATGCAAGGTTTGAATGAAAGAAGCTCGATTGCATCTCGAAAGCTAAAGCAAAACTTGATCGAATATCCAGCTGTGACATGGTCGGATATGCACAATTATTATCAATCAAAAATTAGGGTCGAGGACGACCAGTTGGGAGCCCCCCCGGGCTCAGTTCATCCTAACAGATTCGCAGCCAAGCCCCTGAAGGACAGAGACCGGGGATCAAGATTCAACAAAGAACGGTATCAACTGTACATTGAAGATCGAAGGAACATTTTAAGGCGTAACATACCTCGGAATGATCGAACAGCAGATCGAGGCCAAAGTTCCCGGGGACTCGTGAGCAAAACTGGGTTTGGTAGGAACTCGGGACCCGTTGAGGTACCCAGATTATCAGAATACAACTTCAGTGTCGACGCCTATGGTATCGTCTCAGCCATTGGCAAAATTAGAGATACTAGATGGCCCAAGCCTATACAGACCGATCCTTCTCAGAGGAACCCCAACTTAATGTGTAAGTATCATGGTACTCACGGGCAAAGAACCGAGGATTGCAGGTGGCTCAGAGAGGAGGTAGCCCGATTGTTCAACGAAGGGCACCTTCGTGAATTTCTCAGCGACCGGGCCAAGAACCATTTCCGAGAAAGAGATGCAAACAGGAATAATGAACCTGAAGAACCTCAAAATATCATTCACATGATCATCGGTGGATTCGACGTCCCATAGGGACCTATATTCAAACGTACCAAAGTATCCATCACAAAGGAGAAACAGACTCGGAGCTATGTGCCCGAGGACGCTCTATCATTCTGTGATGAGGAAGCAGAGGAAGTATCCCAGCCTCACAACGATGCCCTGGTAATCTCTATCCTTTTAAATAAAGTCCTGGTTAAACGTGTTTTAGTGGATCCAGGT
>NW_017682340.1:7122-10080 GCF_001879085.1 Nicotiana attenuata | reverse complement strand
AAGGGAAAAAGAGTACAACACATATTTGCCTCCCCCTGATGAAAATATCACGACGAATTCCAAGCTTATCTAACAATTTCTCTAATATTGAGATCGGCAATGCCTTGGTGAATTATTCCGCCAAATTATCACTTGAACGAATTTCTTGAACATCTATTTCATCATTCTGTTGAAGATCGTGTCTGACAAAGAACTTTGATGAAATATATGATTTATTCAGTCTCCTTCAATATATTCTTCTTTCAATTGAGATAAGCAAACATCAGCGTCTTCATTATTATTGGAATCTTCTCTTCAAAGAAAAGTCACACATCTTGTGAAATGATAATATGACAATTCCTCACATACAAATAGATTGTTTGAAGAACGGACTTCAATAAATGCCTGCATTTGCATAAACAACAAAACCTTGACAATATTTGTTAGAATAAACAAATTTATATCAAGGATTCTTTTTGCAATATAATATTAATCATATTTCAATATCTCCATATAGCCTTTATACTCTCAGCTCTTGGGACTATTCGTCCAAACTTCATATTTTTCAGATGAAGTCAATTTTCATTGCATATTTTTCATTTGGCCAATCATTTATCTGTCCAAATTCCATGACAGATTTGAGCTCAAGATCCTTTTCAATATTAATAATATTGAGCGCTACATTATATTAACAACATCATCGATGATCATTTTACATCGATTCCATCATTGCATAATAAAGACATAACTTATCGAGATCTCATTATTTTCAGGTACCTGAGCCTCTCCCATGAGGTCTTATAAAGTGTTATGTCATGGTGCTCTTATAAAGCACTTGCCTCCTTATTATGACCATCTTGAACATATGCTCCTCTCCTTTTTCAAGGAGTTTTATCTTTGGAACCGATTAGTCTATTACGCTTCATGCGTTCCACAGACTATGTCCATCATGGACTTTATTCTATTTGGAACATTAACAGCTGAAATATGACATTTAGCTTCGGGTCATCAAATGCGTCTGACAATATTTTGGAAATGAATTATCACTTGAACTTCAAATTCACATTTTCTTGTACGAGGATCTAGGTATACTTATAATAATTCATTCTATGTATTACTTTTTTCAGCTGCCCATTTTCTCCCCCTAATGTTGGGATCACCAACACAATTCCCAACTTTCTTTGGGATCCCATCTTTGTGCAATGTGACAGCACAATTAAATCATATAGCACATCCGTACTTCTACATGGGAATATTTGGTTCTTGACCCTGAACCAATTGTGATGGGGAGAATTTATCATAACTTGTTGGCTAGATGCGTACAAGTGCTGTTGTATATTAAATAATATACTTAATACAAATTTTCTATTTGGAGTTTTGTTCTCATAACCAATGGTTTAGCTATAATTGGAGGCAAACAATTTCTACTAAACCAACTTGGATTTAAACCAACATTATCATCACAATTTACATTCTGGAACTGTGCTCTAATAATTTGAGCAAGCAACCTTGCAAAAGCCAAATTGCAAGTTGATAACCAACACACATGTGACCATATAATAGATGTATCTATTAAAATCATATAATAGTAAACGGTCCACATGGCAGGTGACTGGGCCCATATATATATATATATATCACCTTTTATACATTCCAAAAATCAGAGAATACAATCCCAACCCTAGCTGGTATAGTAATCAATTTATCATGAGAACAAGTCGTACATGAGAATTCTCAAAGAATCTCCTTATTCTTCAATTTATGTCAATGTGAATTCTCAATTATTTTTCGCATCATAATTGAACCGGGATGGCCAACCGGTCATGCCAACTGATATTTGTTTCAGTAAACATTTAATTTACTATGGCATGTGATTTTATCATCATGCTTATAAATCTGTAGTACAAATAGAAGAAAAATCAGGTAACCTTCATATTTACCCGGTATATTATAGTAATATGAAGATAATCGATCTTCCTTTCATTTATAGTCTCAATATGCCAACCACTTTGGCTAATACATTTGAAACTCAAAAAGTTTCTTTTGAGACTTACTACCACCAATGCCATAAATAATTTTATTTATTCGGGTAGTAACAAATTCGCTCTTCTGGAGCTCTCAATAATTTTGCACTACAAGATCTTTTATAACACCATCCAAGTGGTGAATTTTTCCTCCACGGAGAAAATTATCTTATCATAATAATTGTCATGGTCAAAATCATCATAAGCAAAATCTTTTCTTGCTATAATTTTGCCTTTAATAACTTTTTATATGGCATGGCAAAATATTTTTGGCATACCACATGTACACGACCAATGACATATTCGTGTAACCACATAGTAATATTCATGATCTTTCTTTCCCTCAAACCTCCCGTAGAGGTGAGTTGTAGTATTTATTCAACCATGCATAAATACATTCTTGTGCATAATTTGTATCACATATATATTTTCACACTCACTTCAGGAATGAGTCTGCATTTACAATGCTTATCACAAGTCGCATACTTTCAATAAAATGGTCTATAATCGTCTGAGCGTGCCTCATATTTACAGACCATATTGATACACAATTCCTTCACCTTCGAAGGATTATTTTGAGAACCCTTATTGTTCTCCTTTTATAATTACAATAATGATGACTATTATTATTTTGGTCTTTGGCACACCCACGTTCATTAGTCAACCACTTGTTTTCATTTAGATTTATTATGCACCGCTATCACATTCACTTCAAGAATAGAGCAAATCAAGTGGGACAAGCTTCATGCTTTTTCATGAAAAATATATTATTTTCATTAGTCATCATTATATCATCAATATGGTGCATTAGGACTCAAACCCAATGCCTTACCCATATAAAGGCGTGTTAGGCCAAATTTGTTGGGACTCAAACCCAACGTCTTATTATCATGGTGCACTAGGACTTAAACCCGGTGTCTTACCCTCAAGGTACGATGGGTACTCGAACCACCGT
>NW_017682340.1:0-6807 GCF_001879085.1 Nicotiana attenuata | reverse complement strand
CACTCTAAAGCAGGTACTCCATATGTATATATCTGCACAAATGAAACTAAATTGTTAAGTAACACAAATTAAACCAAGTCTTAAGTATTAACGTAAGTTACTTGCAGAATTCATGGCAACTGAAAAATGATACTCCCTGTATAACATAAGCAAACACAACATTGATATGGCAACGAAATGCCCAGATTTTCACATGCTCAACCAAATTGATTCAAGGTTGTAGCTCCCATGGAAGACTTTCATTTCTTATAGAAAATATAAGAAGAATATAGCAAATCGTGTTGATAACGTGTTAAGAAATGTAGCTCAAAGTAACAATATAAAACAAGAAGATAAGTAGAATAAGAGAAGAAGATATAACTTTCTTATTTCATCAAGTATTCAAGTGTGTACAATGTGGTGCCAAAACCCTCTATTTATAGGATTACATAGAGGCATACAAAAGAATGCCATAAACATGACATTAAACATTTGAGATCATGGAGTAAGATCATGGTGAGGTTATGGAGGTGTGGGAGTTACAACTATAATGGTGAGAAGTAGTGGGAGTTATCTACATAATGGAAAAGAATAGTGGGAGTAACTTCTTTAGGAGTTATATAGACATCCATTACAAAATATAATATTTCATAACAGTTAGGCAATTTTGCATAAAAATGATCAAATGTATTTTTTTCTCACTTTCATTAAGTTGCGAGTGATTGACAAAAAAATTAAGTCCCGGTTTAATTCAAAAAATTGAAACGAAAATAAAAAATTCTAGTAAAGACCATATTCTGTAACAACTTAATGAGGGTTCTTTCGTTAACCTTTTATGAGTATAAATTAAAGAGTTCATAATAAGAGGAGAGGTATTAACATGCATGAGACAATTTCTACCATTACTAGAAATCCGGAAAAAAGCGACCACAAAAAGCAATCAAAGTTGGTCGCTTACAAGTCAAAAAGCGACCAAACAGGCCTGGTCCATATTAAGCTGGTCCCTTTACCTTAGGGACCAAAGTTGGTCGCTAATTAGCGACAAACTTTGGTCTCTAAGGTAAAAGGACCAAATATTCCGGATAAACAATATACCGACCAACTTTGGTCGCTTTATTATTTTAATAATATAAATTTAGCGACCAAAGTTGGTCTCTAATCTTAAATTACATTTTTTTTATTTATTATTAATCAATATAAAGCGACCAACTTTGGTCTGTAAAGAAAATATTATATTTTAAAATCTGGAAAATGGAGACCAAAGTTGGTCGCTATTGTTTTAATTTTTTTAATTTTTTTTAAACTTAAGCGACCAACATTGGTTGCTAATTTTAAGAATTTAATTATTTTTTATAAATAAGCGACCAGAGTTGGTCGCTATTCTCCAGAAAATATATTTAGGCTAGCGACCAAAGTTGGTCGCTTTTTGAGAAATCTGGGTTAATTGCCCAGAAAATTATTTTTTTAAAGAGAAAAGCGACCAGCTAGCGACCAAAGTTGGTCGCTTTTCTTGGTATAATTTTGGCAGAAACTGCCTGTTTTGGCAGCTACACCACCTGCCAGCATACCAAAATTCCTAAACAGGCATTTTATGCCAACAACAACAACAATAAACAACAACAACAACAACAATAAACAACAACAACAACAACAACAACACAACAACAACAACAACAACAACAACAACAACAACACAACAACAACAACAACAACAACAACAACACAACAACAACATTAACAACAACATTAACAACAACAAAGTATAAAGTTCAATAGAACTAACACATTAAGCTAACCAAACTAAGTTAACTGTTATTACAAGCCCATCCGAAACCGATTGTATTTGCCTAGTTCAAAGTGTATAAAAGTCAAGGATTCTTTTGTACATCATTATCATCACCGTCTGATGAACTTTCATCACCAAGACGATATCCAGAAGGGTGTACTTGTCGAGGACGGGAAGAACGATCACAGGAAGGACGGGAGGAACGAGCACTTGGAGGACGGGAGGAATGAGCACGGGGAAGGCGAGCCTCTGGCGATGACTCACGAGACCGGGGAATCGGAAAAGAGCCAGAAGCTAGGAGAGATTTGATCTGCTCTTGCATGCCAGTGAACTGAGCATCTCTAAGCTTTTCTCTTTCCTTGGCCGCTTCTAGCACGGATGTGAGCATTGTCACGGTCTCCCGCATAGCGGAGAGGCAATCCCCATCAAGTAGCTCGGCTTGCGAGGAAGTCCCTATTCCTTGCATTCCACACTTATAGCGGTGGAATTTCTTAGTAGAAAGCTCGTATACCTTCTCCCATTTTGGACCGCCAGCAGCCTGCGTCCACATTCTTTCATCATCCTCGTCCGAAGGTTGGATTGGCTCGCCCAACTCATTAGGTGGCTGACTGCGTATGAGTTCCTGCAGTTCAGCTATGAAGCGACCCTATAAGAAAACTTACATTGAATTAGTATTTCAAAATTTATATAAAAGTAAATCAAAATACTTAATGAAAAGTGAAAACTTACATGTACAGTCGAGGCTCGGACCTCGACCCACCTTTCTCGATCCGTCTCTTTCTTCTTCTTTACAGTATGAGTCTCCTTGAATAGCTCATCTTGGTTCATCGGATGCCCCAACTTCTTTTCCTGAAAACTCATAAATTTTAGTTAATAAACAGAATAGATATACTTTGAAAATTAAAATAAATTAAGCAATTATGTACCATTCATCTTTTTATTGTCCCTAGGCTGATCGCACCTCCAGTGTGCAAGGATCCTCCCTTCTCAGATGCGCAAGATTTCTTTCCTTTTTCGTTCTTCTCTAAGAACTTTACGGTAAGCCATTGCTTTTGCAAATCCTCCCATAAATTCTAAAGCAACCAGTCAGGCTTCTGGTTCAACTTTCTAGCTTTGGAGAAACAATTGACAACCGCTTGCGAGTTGTGAGATGAAAGTTTGCAGCCACTTCCGCGCTATGGCGGTGTTCCCATACACACTTGCTCTGTATTTCAAAAGTAAGTATTATATGGAAATATCATACATATAAATAATTATACTGCTTAAAAGAACATTTATACCTTAAATTGATTGAAAATTTGCTCCTTCAACGAGAATGGGAATTCACTCCAAGTCGCATAAGGGCCATCATAAAGCTTTCTGGTGGCTTTGGTGATTATCCTCGTGGTAATATTACTAGGGATGAACCTGCAATTTAATAAAAAAAACACATTAATATCTTAGTAAAAATAGTATAAAACAATAAACGTAAAAAAAAAAAAATAATTCTTACCCATCACCCTCGGGGACTATGATGATCCTGCCATATTCATCATAATGCACCTCCTCGTCATCATCAGTATCACCGTCCGAAGCATGTATATCAGAGGCATGTGTGGAAGATGTAGGGGGGTCAAAGCTGGTATCTCGCAGGCGAAGGCCTGAAATAGATGGAGTCCCTGATGAAGATGGCTGCGATCCCTGTGACTGCGACATAGCTGGATGGCCCACAAGTGGCTGTGACACTGATAGCTGTGACCCGAGTAGCTGTGACACTGATGGCTGTGATCCATATGGATGTGACATGGATCGATGCGATCCATGCGATGCAGATGGGTGCGATCCACGTGGTCGTGAGCCGATCGTCCTACGGCCCTGTGACAAAAGACCTGGTGTCTGCACGAAGGTGTAGGGCTCGTGATGCTGTGGCAGCTCAGAATAGCCCTGGGGTGGAGGCAAAGAAATAGGCATAGGCATAGGCATCTCTAAAGAGGGTGGAAAATATTGAGTATTATCTTCTACCCTCCTCTTTGGTTTCCTAGCCTTTTCTCGACCCCGAGAACCAGTAGGGTCATTGTTACCTCGACCCTTGCCTGTCATCTGCATAATATAATACATATTTAGATTGAAACATATAAATAAACTAGCTATAAACGAGAGTTATTAAAGAAACTAACTTTTTAAAGCTCATTGACGTATTGTTCCTCGTCCGAAAATTCTTCTTCCTCAGTAGTTTGAGCTTCATCAGTTGATTCTTCTTCCTCGTTTTCTATAATTCTTACTTCATTTATATCAACTTCTTCCAATATGTGTTCAGGATGTTCCAAATCATTTTCTAAAACTTCGTCCACTATTTGGTGAACATTGGAGATATCGTTTTGATATGCAACATCTAACACATTCTCGACTTCCACCCTACCCACAGGCTTAGTTTTAATTACAACCCACCAATCGCACTTATTCCACTGCAATGGATAAGGAGCATAATACACTTGCCTAACATTATGTGCAATTATGAAAGTTCATAGCGATCATACTCCCTCGTCTGATTAACCTCAATTATGTTGTATTGATTGTGTACTCTTGTACCTCTTGTTGGATGTGGGCCAAACCACTTGCATCTAAAGAGTATCAATTTCTTAAATGGCCAACCTATATATTCTAGTTCAATTATTTCTTTGAGCACACCATAATAATCAATATCTCCATCTTGGTTGCCATCACCACCTTGAACCCACACCCCGCTGTTGTTGCTATTTTTATTTTTAGAGCAATCCTCTGTATGAAACATATAACCATTCACAACGTACTTAGACATTGTTGTGACCTCAAGCCCAGGTCCCCAAGATGTATCTTTCAAAAATTGATTTACACTATTATTTGGATCATTTACCTACATATTCTTAAAAAAATTCATAAGTTAGCATAACTTCCAAACATTGTTTACCTACATAGTGTTAGAATATTTTAAGGAGAAACTTACAAATTGTTTGAACCATGTATCAAATCTCGTATATACAGCATCATGGCCAAATTGACCCACGAAGTGGTTGTGACACATCAAATATTTTTAGTAGTTGCATTGAGATGTAATCACAGTAATTTTTATATTTTGATAACTACTAAATCGATAATTACTTGAGAAATGGTACAACTTCGGGACAATTTAGCAACACGTGAAGTGTAGCTGACTTGAACTCCATATCACTCAAACTTCTCTTTCTAACATCCTTAGAACATCGGCCTGGTTGATTGAATATGGACATAGGCGGACATAATGGATCATTCCTAAGGTCGACCGTGTGCCTGTTGAGCCTATTCCTAGCACATGGCACAGTACTCTCAAAATAATAAGAACAAAAATGAGCAGTTTCCATTGCAAGATAAGCTTCGCATATAGATCCTTCAATCCTATTCCTCTGCTTAACAAATTGTTTGCATTTGCCAATTGTCCTACATAATTTCAGGTTAGCCAAGAACATTCAAATAAAATAGAAAATTACATCAAACTTATAATATTACCTCTCAAAGGGATACATCCATCTGCATTGAACATGCCCCTCCAAGTCGTGCCTCGTGTACAAGGTGGATTCGACGGTGCTCCATCACATCAAAAAAAAACCACATGGAAATATCTTTTCCATCTTAGTAGAAGTTACACGAATGTTCTGATCCATCCGGAGTAGGTTTTCTTCCCTTAATGTGGAAGAACACAAGTCTTTGAAAAACAAAGTAATCTCTGTGATGGGTTTCCAGATTCTTTCAGGCAAACCACAAAATGCAATAGGCACTAAGGTCTCAATGAAAACATGACAGTCATGACTTTTTAAATGGCTCAACTCCCTACCTCCATATCAACTTTTTTCCCAAAATTCGACGCATAACCCTCAGGCGTCTTCAATTTCGTTACCTAATCACAAATTTGCCGTCTTTCCTCCAAAGTGAATGTGTAACTTGCTTTGGGCTTGAACACCTTACCATTATTTGCTGTTTGCAAGTATAATTCAGGCCGCCTGCAATATTCTTGTAAGTCCATTCTAGTCTTCGGGATTATCCTTTTTCTTACCTTTAACATCCATCAATGTTTTGAACAAATTGTCAAAATAGTTCTTCTCAATATGCATGACATCAAGGTTGTGATGGAGAAGATTATCCTTCTAATAAGGCAACTCCCAAAATATACTCTGTTTCATCCAATTATGAGTAACACCGTATCCGGGGAATCTATAAGGTGGAGCTTCAGTAACTTTACTGAAGTTCTGGACCCTCTCCAAAATTTTCTCACCTGAAAGTATCGGAGGTGGAAAATTATATTCCATTTTATTCTTTTTGACTGCATTTTTCATCCTTCTAAACTCATGATCAGGAGGCAAGAATTGACGATGACAATCAAACTATTATTACTTTCGGCCATATTTCAAAGTGAACGCTTTACTATTTTCCATGCAGTAAGGACAAGCTAGCTTCCCAGCAGCCATCCACCCAGACAACATTCCATACGCAGGAAAATCGTTAATTGTCCACATTAAATTAGCATGCAAATTGAAATTCTGCTTGGTTGATATGCCATATGTTTCAACACCATCGTACCACAATTGTTTTAGCTCATCAATCAAAGGTTGAAAATATACATCAATCAAACTTTTCGGATTACGTGGACCGGGGATAATACAATTTAAGAATATATATGGACTAGTCATGCACAACTCGGGTGGTAGATTATAAGGTGTAAGAAAGACATGCCAACATGAATATGGTGTCGCAGATACAGAAAAAGGTGTGAAGCCATCCGCACACAGACCTAATCGAATGTTCCTTGGTTCACTAGCAAAATCTGGATATGTCCTATCAAAGTGCTTCTAAGCTTCTCCATCTGAAGGATGACACATAACACCAGGTGGTCTTCTATTTTAAAAGTGTCATCTCGTATGAGGAGCAGAACTCATCGACGCATATAACCTGTTTAACCTAGGTATAAGAGGTAAATAATGCATCGACTTGATAGCGACCATATTCCCGCTGGAAAGCCTCTTGAAATGAGGCTTTTCGCAAAATTTACAACT
>NW_017682339.1:4073-10083 GCF_001879085.1 Nicotiana attenuata | reverse complement strand
CTGTCTTAATTAAACCTATGTGTTCCCCGATTTCAGCATGTTTACTTTCTATTTTAACTAGACCTATGTGTTTCCTGCTTCCAGCATGTTTACATGTTTGCTTATATGTAAATTAGACCTATGTCTACTTGTTTCTCAACTGGCATGTTTGTCTGCCCTGTTTTAAGTGTTTACCCCCTAACAGATGTCTGATTAATAAGTTCCATGCTCCTAGTCCCTGCTTCCCCCTTGTATATGACTTTCTGATTGGTAATCTGATCCCAGCATGCCATTTCCTTGTTTAATACCTCTCCATCTACTCAGCCTGTAACAACTAGTAAACTAAGTTGAATCTATGCAATGTGAAGCTTTGCTTGAAATGATTGTTATCCTGCTTTTGTCTACTGTTTGATTGCTGGGTCTTATGTGTGAATTTTAAGTTTTAAAATGACTTTGTTTGTTCCTATTTTACCCCCTCTTCAAGGTTCCAAACTATTTTCTTAAAACTATCTCCTGTTTATAATTCCTACTCTTAGAACATCTAGTGTCCTGCCCCTCCAGTGTGAGCACTGCCTAGGAGCCCATGAGACTCCTCTGAACTTTGACACACTGGGGATGGCTCTCCAAAACTTGCTCACAAACTGTTTTCTCTGAAAGTTTTCTGGTGTGAGCATTGCCCGGGGTCCCCGAGGCCCTTGGGGAACTTTGACACACCAGGATACCATTGGGTACACAATGAGAATATTGGCATGTTCATACATGGTTGAAGGCCTGGTTTTTCAGGTTTACTTTTGGGCCTATCCAGGCTCCCTATAATTAGCAGTCTCATTTTTGTAATTCATTCATTTTTGGTCTGCAATAACAATTTTTATAAATAGATATTGGGGATATTAGTAAAATAGGAGGGACTTTTATATATATCTTGTGGGGAGATCGGGTAGAAATCATGCTTTTAGGACTGTTATGATTATCTACCTGCATTAGAAACCATGCCTATAGGTTGTTGTGGGCATTAGAAAACATGCTTATAGGTTCATCATGCCATTCGCTCTAAATTTCTATTTATGTATGTTCACATCCGTGCTAGAAATCCTGTCTCTAGGTTGTTGCTAATTCAGCCTTAACGATTGTGTTCATAAATTCTCCTATGTGCATTAGAAACCATGTTCTAGGACTTTTATTGCACTCACCTAGATATCAGACCTGCAACTAAATCGTATAAAAACTCAATTTTCTTCAGTAGCAATCATGCCTACAGGAATAAGTATAAAAGCAGTCCCAACCCCTAGATATCAGGCTTATATAAAATTAGTTCTACAACGTTTGTGATTATCCTTCAGCACCTAGACAACATGCCTATAGGACCTAATGAGCTAAACTGTCTGCTTAAAATCATTTACTGGTTTATTGCGGTTCTGATTAACGATTAGATATCATGTTTATAGGACATCTCTGATCCACGCCTAGGCAAGCCTGTAGGACAACTAAAATCTTGAAATTATAAAACTGTGCTTTGTTTGACTGTTTGTAAACTGCCCAGATTCAGCAAGTCCTAAAATAAGTAGGCAAACTGATTAGGTATCTTCTGCCTCGCTTTAAATAAAATAAAAAACTGCATATGTTTTGCTTTGTGCTCACCTAGATATCCTGGTATAGAACTTTTAAAGTGTCTGAAATACTGTTGTTTGAGACGTGTAATTGCCTGCTTATTTGTGGAGGTAAATGTGGGCCTTTAACTGTTCCTTTATCTGACAGTCCTATTTATTTTGCTTGTCGCTTAGATTTTCTCCTTTTAAACACTATAGGAGAGTCTAGTTCCACCTTAACTAGAAATCCTAAACACCTCCAGGACCTTAAGTAAGGGACGGGTAATGCACGCATAGAGTACGTTTAACTGGAATCGCTCATATAACCATTAAGGGGAGGGTAATCGGTAGTAAAGGATGTGATGACCTGTGCCCTAATGCTATGTGTAGCACCCCAACTTGGGGACGATTACCAAGTATTGCACAGAAGTGATCCTATAGGCTAAAAAACATAGGACCCCGTTTACCCCTTGTTTTAAACGTAATATCTATTTGTCTAAATTGCTTTGTTTGCTTCTAAGACTAATTCACCTAATTCGAGTTTAGCCGGGACCCACCGTTGTGGACCTCGAGGGGTGCCTAACACCTTCCCCTCAAGGTTAATTCGAGCCCTTACCCAATCTCTAGTAATGCAAACAGGTTTATGAGTTATTTGCTTTAGGTGCCCTAACGCACCTTAAATCCATTAGGTGGTGACTCTTCAAAATTCCATACCCAATTCCCAAAAGGAAATTGAGTTGTCCCAAAGAATGTCGAAACCCGGACTCCGCGAGGAAAAAGGGGGCGCGACAGCATGGCGACTCTGCTGGGGATATTTTAGGCTCATACCATAACAAACGTGTTTTTGTGAATTAGTCTTGAACATGCTTTATTCTGATAATACATGTGCACCCTTTCCCTTCCCCCTTATTTGAATTTAATTGCCTATTTTTTTAGAATTCATGATTTCCTTTATTACTGAAACTGACTTGTCTCCTTGTTTTCTATCTTAACGTCTTTCAATTATTTAAATACCGCATTTATCATTTTTTAACGTGCAAATACGTGACAACATGCTATTTATTGTTGCATAAATCATGCTCAACATCATATTCCACTCGTGCGTAATCAATCCTATTGCAACGCTTGATGAGTGTTTGCGCTCTTCCTATATATATAACCCATTAAATGTGGAAAGGCGTATTTACGATAAAACTAGTCGATCAGCGGTTCAGTCGACGGTTCCGTGCCTTTCCCCCTCAAGTTGTCCGATTGAGGGTACCAGTCTAGACCTTTATAGAAACCTTACTCTGATTAATTGTGCATGCATCATGGTCAAACCTAGCCAGGTTATTATGTTGTCCACATAATAACCCTCTAAGATAAGCCTTGTCCAAAAGTACATCGGGTTTTCCATAATCCCAACGGACGCAACCACGACTGTGTGCATTTATTTTGGAGAAATAAGTGCCAATATGCTAATCTTTGTTGTATAAATAGTCAGATCCGAAGGGGGAAAGGGCCTAACCATATTTGTTTTGCAGAAAATGAGGCACGAAGTCCCCAGGTTCGGCACGGTCCGTAACATACCACCATTATTGCTAGATTGGTGAGAGGATCTTTCGATTTCCAGAATACTGAAGGAAGCGAAGGAGGACATCTGGCAAGGGCATTCTTACTGCTGAACCTGCGCGAACTGGGGAATCTGATCGACAAGAGCATCCAGCCTGGAGAAGGTCCTTCTGGGACCAAGTAGATTAGGTTTATTTGTTTTTTTTTCAAAATGTAATAAGTCCAAATGCCATTAGTGACTTATTTTATTTAGTGTCATTTTGGGTTCGTCTATTTCTACACTAATGAAATGAGGCAATTATTGGTACTGAAATTCTCCAAATCTATTTGTCGCTAGGCCTACCTCGGGCACAAGGAGACTCCCAAATTAGGACACGAATTTACATTCCTGCAATATGTGTTTAAATACTGCACACATTTTTTAGAATCCCTACTAACTTATTTACCATTTGTTTTTCTTTATTTATTATTATTCCCATCCCCTAAGTTTGGTTCGCACATACTGGCATCATCAGCATACCACCACAAGATCTAGAGGCCCTCCTCCTTCAAGTAATACGAAAAGCATGGGGAAAGCTAAAATGGATGACTTGAGCGGCATTCGAAAGGAAAACGCCGAGAACATCGAAACTTCAGACGGTCGAAGCACTCCGGCCCAGAATGAGTTGGTTCTGCGATTAGAGCAGAAAATACTGGAGTTACATGGAGAACTTGAGCAGGTCCGCAACCTAGCAAACCTCTCTCTCACTCTAAACATCCCAGACGTTAACCAGCAAAATGCTCAAAACCTAGCACCTCCTCAAACTACGCCAAACCAACGACCACATAATCCGCCCACCCCATCCATATGCAGCTCCACCTCAAAACCCTAATCCTTTACCGATAAACTCCTCTACAACACCACCATCAACCAATCCAGTACCCGCAAACCACTACCTATCACACCCCTCAGAACACACCTCACCCTGTTCCCAATCCTCAAAACTCCACCAATGATCACCACTACACCCAAATCTCTGGCGCTCACCAAAACAACCCCATATACGTGGAAACCATACCTCACTCCACTACACCAGAATCCGCTAAGAAGGACCTGCTTATCAAGAACATGGCCGAGGAGCTCAAGAAACTGACAAGCCGAGTTCAGGGTGTTGAAGGAAGTAAAGGGATAGAAGGTCTGAACTACGAGGATTTATGCATAAAACCAGATGTGGAACTGCCGGAGGGTTACAAACCTCCCAAGTTCGAAATATTTGATGGAACAGGTGAAGGTTCATTTGAGAACTTATTGTGACAAGCTCGTGGGGGTCGAAAAAGATGAAAGGATCCGAATGAAGCTCTTCATGAGAAGCCTTATCGGGGATGCCCTATCCTGGTACATCAGCTAGAACCCTAAGAAGTGGGCCAATTGGGTGAGCATGGCATCAGATTTTATGGACCGATTCAGGTTTAATACAGAAAATGCACCGGATGTCTTCTATATCCAGAACTTAAAGAAGAAGCCAACTGAGACTTTCCGCGAGTATGCTACTCGGTGGAGGTCAGAAGCAACCAAGGTCAGATCAGCATTAGACGAGGAACAGATGAACAAGTTCTTTGTCAGGGCACAGGACCCACAGTATTATGAAAGGCTAATGGTCATTGAGAATCACAAGTTCTCCGACATTATCAAACTCGGAGAAAGGATTGAAGAGGGTATCAAAAGCGGGATGGTGACAAATTTTGAGGCACTACAGGCCACGAACAAATCATTACAATCAGGGGGCAAATCAAAGAAGAAAGAAGTAGGCGTAGTAATGGTAGCCCAGGGCCCAAATCTCCACTCACATATCAAATACCTCCACCTACGTACTAACCCTCACCTCCCAGATATTCCCAGCCCACCACCGCCTACCATACTTATAACACCCAGCCAGCCTACTATCATTCACCTCCAACTCGTCTAAATTACCAGAAACCCCGACCTAACTTTGATCGCAAACCACCCAGACAATATACCGCCATTGCTGAACCCATCGACCAGCTGTACGAAAGATTGAAGGCTGCTAGTTATATCACCCCTATTCTTGCTGTGGCAATGAAGAATTCATCTCAATGGGTCAACCCAAATAAAACCTGTGCATATAATTCCGGTATGAAGGGGCACACCATTGATGAGTGTCGGACATTGAAAAGATAAGATCCAGACATTGATTGATAACAAGGTCATACAAGCAAAGGAAGTTGCACCCAACGTCCGCAACATCTTCTTCCAAATCATAGAGGTTATGGAGTACATGTGATAGAGACGGACGAAGAATGGGATCCTGAGGGATCAATCGGGCTCATTCGGGAAGGCGATGACTTTAAGCCTGCAGTCACACTCACTCCTATTGTGGTACAGATACAACCGTCAGTCGAAGTTGAGGTAACTGCATCGGGTCCATTTGAGGTAGAGGTAGCACCACCTGCAGCCACACCCGTTCCATTTGAGGTAGAAGTGGCCACACCCTTCACAGTGACAGTAGCAACCACACCTCCTTTTCAATTCCAACGCCATACCGTGGGACTATGTTGCGGAAGCCAGGCGAAAGGGAAAAGCAAAGATGGAAGAATCTGATGCCGCGCAAGGAATGACCCGAACTGGAAGGATCTATACACCCGAACATTTGGAAGGATCTATACACCCGAACATTTGGGAGGATCAAGCAAGGAGACTGCTACTAAGCAACCTGTTATTGAAACCGGGCTAGACGATCTCTGGAGGAAAGTACAGGCGAGGGAATACTCAGTCGTCGATCATTTAAACAAAACTCCCGCCCAGATATCCATCCTGTCGCTATTGCAAAATTCAAAAACACATAGGAGTGCTCTGATGAAGGTGTTAAATGAAGCTTACGTGCCCAACAACATCA
>NW_017682339.1:0-3971 GCF_001879085.1 Nicotiana attenuata | reverse complement strand
CAGGCACTGCATATCACGGTACAGTTCGAAGAAAAATTCATTGTCAGGGTCCTAATTAGATGGGGGCTCGAGTCTCAACATTTGTCTTTTAACTACTCTAAATAGATTAAGCAAAGATTTCCACGAGATACGGGCAGGAAGTATGAACGTGAAAGCCTTTGATGGGTCTCAAAGGGCTACGATTGGGGAGATTAACCTTTGCCTGCAGATGGGGCCAACTTGGTTCGATGTTGAATTCCAAGTGCTTGACATATCAGCTACATACAATCTTCTGTTGGGTCGACCTTGGATACATGCCGCTGGAGCTGTGGCTTCCACGCTGCACCAGGCCGTGAAGTTCGAGTGGAACCATCGGGAGGTAGTCATTCACGGAGATGGGAGTAACCTCATTTACACCAGTCAAACTATCCCGGTCATCGAGAATAGAAGAAGGCTGGGTGGGGAAACTTATCACCACATTGAACATGTCAACGATATTGAGAAGGACAAGTGGTGGAGTAACAAAATAGAAAGCATACTGGCATGGTCTGGGTACGAACCTGGAAAAGGACTGGGGAAGGATCTCCAGGGCATTACTAAATCGATACAGCTGAAAGTCACGGCACAACTTTGGGGCTAGGGTACCCGTATACCTAGCAGGAGTATAATGATTGGTCGCCACCATGGCGTGGTCCTTATTACCCTCTCAAGCAACCAGTGCCACATCTGGTTCAGACTTTTCATCAGGCCGATACAATATGAGGGACTGTAGAAGAAGAAGCTTTAGCTGGGCTGAGAAACTTGTTCCTGGAAGATGAGGATATAGATTGCAGTGCGATAATTGAGGAGGAGGAGGAAGAAGGCCTCACCATTCAGACTGTGGAGAAGGGAGCTGTTCTCAGGAATTGGACTGCCACACCATCCCCGACCCGTCGAGTCCCAGGGTAGCTTGGCATTTAGCCTAATTTATTTCTATAGCCATGCTAGGGATTTAAGATATTTTCAGTAATTTTGTTTTGAAGACGCATTTTGTTTCAAAATAATTGCTCGATTCATCGAGCCTTTGGGGTATTTTCAAAATTTAATCAGTGCATTGCTATTTATTATTCATTATTATCTTTCACATTTTCTTTCTACAGCGTTATTTACTTTTCCTGATGAACCGATGACTATGACATGTAATGAGACAACGCAACATAAGGATAGTGACTCAGAAGAAGAAGATGAAATACCTGAGGAAGTTGTCAGGGAGGTTGAGAACTTTGAGAATAAGCCTAAGTCCAACCTGGACAAGACCGAAGCAATAAATTTGGGAGACGCCAAAACCGTCAAGGAAACTTGCGTAAGCATTCACTTATCACCGTCAGAGATCGAAGAGTACATTTGTTTCCTGAAGGAATATGAGGATATCTTTGCATGGTCATATGATGACATGACCGGTCTGAGCACGTCCATAGTGGCTCACAAGTTGCCTACCAATCCAATGTGTCCGCCAGTGAAGCAGAAACTCAGAAAATTCAAACCAGACATAAGCCTGGAAATCAAGGAAGAAGTCACTAAGCAAATCAAAGCTAAGGTTCTTAGGGTAGCTGAGTACCCAACCTGGCTAGCCAGCATTGTACCAGTTCCGAAGAAAGATGGGAAAGTCAGGGTGTGCGTTGACTATCGAGATTTAAATAGAGCAAGTCCCAAGGACGATTTTCCACTGCCAAATATACACATCTTGATCGACAATTGCACCAAGAATGAACTCCAATCCTTTGTAGATTTCTTCGCGGGCTATCATCAGATCTGGATGGACGAAGAAGACGCAGATAAAACAGCTTTCATTACACCATGGGGAGTGTACTGCTACAAGATGATGCCATTCGGTCTGAAGAATGCCGGGGCTACTTACATGAGGGCCATGACAACCATCTTCCATGATATGATACACAAGTCATCATCAAATCCAAGAGAGCCGCAGATCACATAGTAGACCTAAGGAAGTTCTTTGACAGGCTAAGGCGGTACAATCTAAAATTGAACCCCGCGAAATGTGCATTCGGGGTTCCCGCAGGAGAGCTGCTGGGATTCATTGTCAGCCACCAAGGAATCGAGTTGGACCCATCCAAAGTTAACGCTATCCAAGAGTTACCACCACCAAAGAGCAAGAAGGACGTGATGAGTTTCCTAGGACGTCTCAACTACATCATCCGCTTCATAGCACAATCCACAATTATATGTGAACCCATCTTCAAAATGTTGAGAAAAGACGCTGAAACAAGTTGGACCGAAGATTGTCAGAAGGCTTTTGACAAAATCAAGGAATACCTGTCCACACCACCAATCCTAGTCCCGCCAGAACCTGGGAGACCTTTGCTACTCTATCTATCTGTATTAGATGGAGCTTTCGGATGTGTTTTGGGACAACATGACAAGACAGGAAGAAAGGAGCAAGCCATATACTACTTGAGTAAGAAGTTCACACCTTATGAAGCACGATACTCTCTACTGGAACGCACTTGTTGCGCTTTGACCTAGACAGCTCAGAAATTGAGGCATTACTTCTGTGCCTATACCACGTACCTCATATCTAGGATGGACCCTCTGAAGTATATCTTTCAGAAGCCCATGCCGACCGGGAAGTTAGCCAAATGGCAGATATTATTAAGTGAGTTCGACATCGTCTATGTAGCTCAGAAGGCGGTCAAAGGACAAGCATTGGCAGACCATCTTGCCGAATACGAACCCTTGAAAATGTATTTTCCTGATGAAGAGGTATCATTCGTAGGAGAGGACATTGCCGAAGCTTACGACAGTCGGAGAATGTTCTTCGATGGGGCTGCAAACTTCAAAGGAGTGGGCATCGGAGCAGTTTTGGTATCAAAAACAGGTCAACATTACCCTGTATCCGCGAAGCTTAGGTTCCCATGCACCAACAACATGGAAGAATACGAGGCTTGCATCATGGGGCTCAATCTGGCCATCGATATGAATATACAAGAGTTGCTGGTAGTTGGTAATTCGGATCTTCTAATACATCAGGTTCAAGGAGAATGGGCTACGAAGAACACCAAGATACTGCCATACTTGTATCATGTGTAGGAGTTAATGAAGAGATTCACAAAGATAGAATTCAAACACGTGCCCAGAATTCAAAATGAGTTCGCAGCCGCACTGGCCACCTTATCATCAATGATACAACATCCAGACAAGAATTTCATCGATCCCATCACGGTGAAATCCATAACCAGCCAGCTTACTGTGCTTACGTTGAAGAAGAAACGGATGGAAAACCTTGGTTCCATGATATAAAAGAATATTTGGCGATGGGAGAATATCCAGAGCAGGCAAACCATATTCAGAAATGCACTCTGCGGAGGCTATCCAATCACTTCTTCCAAAGCGGAGGGACCCTGCATAGAAGAACTCCTGATCTGGGGTTGTTAAGGTATGTTGACGCAAAGGAGGCTTCCAGATTGCTCGAGGAGATACATGGCGGAACTTGTGGACCACATATGAATGGTTTTGTCCTGGACAAGAAAATACTCAAAGCTGGATACTTTTGGATGACCATGGAAACGGATTGCATCTGGTACGTATAGAAATGCCACCAGTGCCAGGTACATGCAGACATGATAAAGGTACCACCAAACGAGCTCAATGCAACAAGTGCACCTTGGCATTTTGCTGCCTGGGGAATGGATGTCATCTGTCCGATTAAGCTCACTGCTTCAAACGGACACAGGTTCATTTTGGTAGCTATCGACTATTTCACAAAATGTGTAGAGGCCGCATCCTACAAAGCTGTAACCAAAAAAGTCATCGCGGATTTTGTCAAGGACTATATCATTTGCCGATTCGGGGTTCCCGAATCCATTATCACTGATAACTGCCGTCCAAACGTATACACAAGTCGAATCGTGTAGTGTAAACGACCGACTGGTGTGGTAAAAACCCTTCTAAAAAACGTACAAAAGTACCAACGAAAAAACCTAACCCAACACGAC
>NW_017682338.1:0-10084 GCF_001879085.1 Nicotiana attenuata | reverse complement strand
TTCAGCACTCTCAAAATTCCAAACTTCACTCCGAGCCTCGTCCAACTTCGATGCCTTGGGGCTCCGGTACCCCCCCCACCCCCCCCCCCCCCCGAACCATACCGATAAGTCTGAAATCATGAAACGGATCTACTCGAACCTTCGGAACGCCCGAAACAACGTTAAATCTAAGAATCACCCCCTAAAACCAATTGAATCAAACATATGAACTTCAAGTTCTTAATTTTTCTCTAACGAGCCGAAACGCCCTTAAACTACTCGGATTGACACCAAATTTTGCGAGCAATTCTTAAATGTTATATTGGACCTGTACTGGGCTTCGGAACCAACATACGAGCCCAATACCAATGTGATCAATCATCAATTGGTTTCTTTAAATCCTTAGAATTTCAGTTTAACAATTTCTAATAAAAAATTCATTACTCGGGCTAGGGACCTCGAAATTCGATTCCGGGCATACGCCCAGGTCCCATATTTTCTTGCGGACCCTCTGGGACCGTCAAAACACGAATCTGGGTCCGTTTGCTCAAAATGTTGACCAAAGTGAAACTTAGCCTTTTAAGAAAATCCTAAAGACTCAAATGAGCATATTTCAACCCAAACTCTTCCAAATCCTGAACCAACCATCCCCGCAGGTCGTAAATTAGTTAAAGAAAGCGCGGAAGGTTTTATTTAAGTGAACAGGGTTCTAAAAAGTAAAACGCCAGTCGGGTCTTTACATTCTCCACCTCTTAAACAAACATTCGTTCTCGAACGGACATAGAAAAGTACCTGAGCTACTGAATAAATGTGGATATCTGCTCTGCATGTCCTCCTCGGACTCCCAGGTTGCCTCCTCGACTGGTTGGCCCCTCCACTGGACCCTCACTGCAGAAATCCTCTTGGACCTCAACTGGCGATCCTGTCTATCAATAATGGCAACTGTCTCCTCCTCGTAACCCAAACTCTCATCAGCTGAATAGTACTAAAGTCTAACACGTGGGACAAGTCGGCATGATACTTCCGAAGCATCGATACATGAAAAACCAGATGAACTCCTGATAAGTTGGGGGGTAAAGCAAGCTCGTAAGCAACCTCCCCAACTCGTCTCAACACCTCAAAGGGGCCAATAAACTTTGGGCTCAACTTGCCCTTCTTCCCGAACCTCATAATACCCTTCATTGGCGAGACTTTCAAGAGAACCTTCTCGACAACCATGAATGATATATCATGCGCCTTCTGATCCACATAACTCTTCTGTCTGGACTGAGCTGTGCGAAGCCTCTCCTGAATCAACTTTACCTTGCCCAAGGCATCTTGCACCAAATTTGTACCGTATAACTTAGCCTCACCCAGCTCAAACCACCCGATAGAAGAACGACACCACCGACCATATAAAGCCTCAAATGGGGCCATCTCAATGCTGGAATGATAGCTGTTGTTGTACGCAAACTCCGCCAAGGGCAAGAACTGGTCCCACTGTCCCCCAAAGTCAATCACACATGCTCTAAGCATATCCTCCAAAATCTGAACTGTCCGCTCGGACTGCCCGTCAGTCTGACGATGAAATGTTGTGCTAAGCTCTACACGGGTCCCCAATTCGCTCTGAACAACTCTCCAGAAATGGGAAGTGAACTGAGGGCCCCTGTCTGATATGATGGAAACAGGCACACCGTGCAACCGGACAATCTCTCAAATGTAAATCTGAGCAAACCTCTCTGCTGTATAAGTAGTTGCCACTAGAATAAATTGGGCCGACTTGGTCAACCTATCAACAATGACCCATACTGAATCAAACTTCCGCAAAGTCCGTGGCAACCCAACCACGAAATTCATGGTAATGCGCTCCCACTTCCACTCTGGTATAGGCATCTGCTGGAGTAGGCCACCCGGCCTCTGATGTTCATACTTGACCTGCTGGCAATTCAAACACCTAGCCACATACTCCACTATGTCTTTCTTCATCCTCCGCCACCAATAATGCTGCCTCAAGTCACGATACATATTCGTAGCTCCCGGATGAATGGAATACCACGAACTGTGTGCCTCCTCTAGAATCCTCTTCCTCAGACCATCAACATTAGGAACACATAGACGACCCTGGAGCCGCAAAACACCATCCTCGCCAATAGAAATCTCCTTGGCACCTCCCTGAAGCACTGTCTCTCCGAGAACCGCTAGATGTGGATCATCGAACTGCCGGGCCTTTATCTGCCCTAATAATGAAGACTGAGCAACCACACACGCAAGAACCCGGCCGGGCTCCGAAATATCCAACCTCACAAATCTATTAGCCAAGGACTGAATGTCCAAAGCTAGTGGCCTCTCCTCTGCTGGAATGAATGCCAAGCTACCCACACTCTCTGCTTTTTTGCTTAAGGCATCTGCGACCACATTTTCCTTGCCCGGGTGATAAAGAATGGTGATGTCATAATCCTTCAGTAACTCAAG
The DNA here is from genome assembly GCF_001879085.1 of Nicotiana attenuata. NCBI lineage: Eukaryota > Viridiplantae > Streptophyta > Magnoliopsida > Solanales > Solanaceae > Nicotiana > Nicotiana attenuata. The sequence goes on along the minus strand of NW_017682338.1, from coordinate 7,654 downwards.
CCACCTACGCTGCCTCAAATTGAGATCCCTCTGCTTGAACAAATGCTGTAAGCTGCAATGATCAGTATAAACCTCACATGATGCCCCATACAGGTAATGCCTCCATATCTTAAGAGCATGAACAATCGCCGCCAACTCCAGATCGTGCACAGGATAATTCTTCTCATGAATCTTCAGCTGACGGGAGGCATATGCAATAACTCTCCCCTCCTGCATCAATACACAACCCAGACCAACGCGTGAAGCGTCGCAATATATAGTATAAATCCCTGAACCGGAAGGTAACACAAGAACCGGTGCTGTGGTCAAGGCTGTCTTGAGCTTCTGGAAGCTCGCCTCACAATCATCGGACCAATGGAAAGGAGCACCCTTCTGGGTTAATCTAGTCAGAGGTGATGCAATAGATGAAAAGCCTTGCACGAATCGTCTGTAATAACCTGCTAACCCCAGGAAACTCCTGATCTCGGTCACTGAAGTAGGGCGTGGCCAACTCTGAACTGCCTCAATCTTCATGGGATCTACCTTAATACCCTCTCCTGACACAACATGCCCCAAGAATGCCACTAACTCTAGCCAAAACTCACACTTGGAGAACTTAGCATATAGCTTCTGCTCTCGCAAGGTCTGAAGCACTACTCTCAGATGCTGCTCGTGCTCCCCCAGGCTACGTGAGTATATCAAGATGTCGTCAATGAAGATGATGACAAAGGAATCAATATAAGGCCTGAACACCCTGTTCATCAAGTCCATAAATGCCGCTGGTGCATTAGTCAAGCTAAAGGACATCACCAGAAACTCATAATGGCCATATCTAGTCCGGAATGTAGTCTTCGGGACATCCGAGTCCCGAATCTTCAACTGATGGTAACCCGACCTCAAGTCGATCATAGAGAACACCGTAGCACCCTGCAACTAGTCAAATAAATCATCGATGCGAGGCAGTGGATACTTGTTCTTGACAGTGACTTCGTTCAGCTGGCGGTAATCAATGCACATCCGCATAGTCCCATCCTTCTTCTTCACGAATAACACCGGTGCACCCCAAGGCGATACACTGGGTCTAACAAACCCCTTTGCTAACAACTCCTCAAGCTGATCCTTCAACTCCTCAACTCTTTAGGAGTCATACGGTACGGTGGAATAGATGTAGGCTGGGTGCCTGGAGCCAAATAAATATAAAAATCAATATCACGATCCGGTGGCATACCAGGAAGATCAGAAGGAAACACATCAGCAAACTCTCGAACTACTGGAACTGAATCAATCGTCGGAGACTCTGTGGTGGTGTCCCGAACATAAGCCAAATACGCCAAACACCCCTTCTTGACCATCTGCTGAGCCTTCAGGAAAGAGATAACCCGGCTAGACGTATCAAATGTGGAACCCTTCCACTCCAACCGTGGCAACCCTGGCATCGCTAAAGTAACAATCTTGGCATGGCAATCTAGGACGGCCTGATGTGGAGATAACCAATCCATGCCCAGGATGATCTCAAAGTCGATCATGTCAAGCAACAAGAGATCTGCTCTAGTCTCAAAACCACAGAATGTGACCACACAGGACCGGTAGATTCGATCCACAACCACAGAATCGCCCACAAGAGTGGACACGTGAAATGGAGTGCCCAAGGGCTTAGGAGTAATAGCTAGAAAATGAGCAAACAGAGATGATACATATGAATAGGTGGACCCTGGATCAAATAATACCGAAGCAGCTCTGACGCAGACGAAGATGATACCTGTGATAACGGCATCTGAGGCCAATGCATCTGGTCTGGCTGGAAGAGCATAGAATCTAGCTGGAGCGCCGGCTAGCTGGCCTCCACCTGTCTGAGCAGTAGCTAGCTGACCTCTTCCTGTCTGACCTTCATCTCTAGGACGGCCTCTACCACCCTGTCCCCCGCCCCTAGGCGGCTGGGCAACTGGTGTTGAACCCATAGGCTGCTGGCCTTACTGTATTGACTTGCCCCGAAGCCTGGGACAGTACCTCCTCATGTTACCAAGATCTCCGCACTCAAAACAACCTCGCGGTGCGACGGCCTGTTGTCCCGATGGCTGACCCTGATGGCCTGTAGACCCACTAGCAGAAGCCTGAATAGCCAGTGGACGGTATGAACCCTCCGGCTTAGCATTGAAGTAGGAATCAGAAGAACCCTAAGGACCTGAATACCCATCGGAGGAACCTTGAATAGCTGGTGGGCGATAAGAACTCTCTGGTATGGCGCTGAAATAGGGACGCGCTGGAACACCCCGAGCAGGTGGTGGTGCTGAATATGGGGGCCTGCTGGGCTGTCCCCTCCCAAACTGACCTCTGCCCCTAGCTGGGGCACCTCTGAACTCTCCGAAGAACCTATCCCTCTTATCCTGCTGCATCTGCTCCCTACCCCTCAGACGATAGACCTCAATCCTTCGAGCAATCTCCACTACTAACTGATAAGGAGTCCCTATCTCCACCTCTCGGGCCATGTTGGCCCTGATGCCAGAATGCAACCCTGCAACAAACCTCCGCACCCTCTCTGCGTCAGAAGGAAGTATCATCAATGCATGGCGGGATAGCTCAGAAAACCTTGCCTCATAATCGGTCACGGACATCTGACCCTGCTCAAGCTGCTCAAACTGATACCGCAGCTCTTCCCTCTCAGAGGGTGGAATATTGTGACGACCCAAAGGGTCATCACCTGTTTTAAATTAAATTCTATGACTCAGAGGCCTTGAAAACCTCATTTAGAGTTTCCTCAATTTGCGTGCGCAGTCCGGGCATGTAGCCGGAAAGCTTAAATATGAAATTCTGTGAAAAATGCTAAGTTTTGATGTTAAAATGAATAAATTTGACCTTGGTCAACGTTTTGGGTAAACGGACCCGGACCCGTGATTTGACGGTCCCGGAGGGTCCGTAGGAAAATATGGGACGTGGGCGTATGCCCGAAATCGAATTCCGAGGTCCCGAGCCCGAGAAATGTATTTTTTTAGTAAAAATAGTTTTCTGTAATTGTTTTAGGAAATTGGAAATGAAATCTGATTAGAAAGCGATGGTATCGGGCCCGTATTTTGGTTCCGGTGCCCGTTCCAGGTCTTATATATGTTTTAAGTCCTTCGTGTGAAATTTGGTTGAAAACGGACGTCGTTTGACGTGATTCGGACCTAAATTGGAAAATTTGATGTTTTATGAAGTTTGAAAGAATTCATGGATTTTGAGGTTTAATTCGATGTTTATGATGTTATTTTGGAGATTTGATCGCACGAATAAGTCCTTAGAATGTTTTTGAGGTTGTGTGTATACTTGGGTTGGAGTTTCGAGGGCTCGGGTGAGGTTCGAGTAGGTTCCAGGGTGCCTTAGGCTTAGAAAATCAGATGTTGCAGGTTCAGGAGTTGCAAGTCTCTGAACCCTCTAATGCGGTTCGCGAGAAATCGCGTGCGACCGCGGAGGGGCCAGCGCGGCCGCGGTCGCCTTTGTGCGGGGCGCGGTGAAGGCTGTGCGGCCGCAGTTGGCTTTGTGCGGTTCGCACAGGGTGCTAAACTGCAGTTCTTCAGGTAAGCCTGTGCGGCTGCGGTCCATTTAATGCGGTCCGCACAGGGGGTCTCAGAGGGGCATAAATAAAAGGGATTTTCAATCATTTCTCACTTTTTAAAACCCCAAAAACATAAGAGGCGATTTTTCAAACAACCTTTCTTCTCCAAAATATTGGTAAGTAATTTCTAACTCATTTTCTTCACTCCTTAACACCTTTAACATGATTTCAACTTCAAATCAAAGCTTTTCATGGGGAAAATTGGGTGTTTTGGGTAGAACCTAGGTTTTCCAAAAATTGGGGATTTGGACCTCAATTTGAGGTCCGATTTCAAAACAAATTATATATTTGAGTTCGTGGGGGAATGGGTAATTGGGTTTTGGTTCGAACCTCGGGTTTTGACCACGTGGGCCCGAGGGCGATTTTTGACTTTTTGGGTAAAACTTTGGAAAACTCATTTTCATGCATTGGGGTTGATTCATTTAGCACTTATTAATGTAATTAAGTAACTTGTGACTAGATACGAGAGGATTGGTGGTGGAATCAAGGGGTAAAGCTATAATTGAGACTTGAGTTGCGTTCAAGGCATCGAGGTAAGTGTTTGGTCTAACCCTAGCTTGAGGTATTAGGAGTTGAGTCTTATTTGCTATTTGCTTCTTGTTGAGTACGACGTATAGGCATGGTGACGAGTATCTATACGTTGGTGTCGAGCATGGCCGTGATTCTGAAATTGATAGTTGTTGCGTTCTTAAATGACACTTCGGATGTTTTAAATTGGTGACTCTTGATATTGAGTAAAGATTTAGTTTATTCTCGTGGACTTCATTTATGCTTGAGTACCGGTATTAATCGAGCTGAGTAAGAGTTGAGCTAGGATTTAGTTATAGCTGATTCTCCCTTGCCGGGACGGTTGTTTTGATATTGTTGTTCCCTTGTCGCGAAATTTTTATTATTGCTTTTGTTTCTTTGCCGGAAATTTTATTGTGACTTTGTGTTGGCTTGAAATGGGAGCGGGTGGTATGCCTACCACAAGGTATTGAAGAAATGGGAGCGGGTGGTACGCCTACCACAAGGTATTGATGAAATGGGAGCGGGTGGTACGCCTACCACAAGCTATTGATTGGAATGGGAGCGGGTGGTATGCCTACCATGAGTTATGATGAAATGGGAGTGGGTGGTACGCCTACCACGAGATTAATGAAACGGGAGCGGGTGGTACGCCTACCATGAGATTTAATGAAACGGGAGCGGGTGGTACGCCTACCATGAGATTTAATGAAATTGGAGCGGGTGGTACGCCTACTACGAGATTTAATTATTGAGAAATGGGATCGGGTTGCACGCCTGCAACGAGATATGTACTGACAGTGAAATCTGCTTTTATTTCCCTTATCCNGGGAGCGGGTGGTACGCCTACCACAAGATATTGATGAAATGGGAGTGGGTGGTACGCCTATCACGAGTTATGATGAAATGGGAGCGGGTGGTACGCCTGCCACGAGATTTGATGAAATAGGAGTGGGTGGTACGCCTACCACGGAAACTATTGAGAAATGGGATCGGGTTGCACGCCTGCAACGAGATATGTACTGACAGTGAAATCTGCTTTTATTTCCCTTATCCGTGTTAGAGTTAAATTATTGGTGTTCCTTATTATTCTCTTAATATTCTATATTATCTGCTATCCCCGAAGCATGTTCCCCTCCCATATAAAATGTTTATTCTTGTTATTTTCCCGTTGTAGATATATATATATATATATATATATATATATATATATATATATATATATATAACTGCACAGGTTTATGTGATAGTCCGGTCTAGCCTCGTCACTACTTCGCCAGGGTTAGGCTAGGCACTTACCAGCACATGGGTTCGGTTGTGCTGATACTACACTCTGTGCTCTTTTGCACAGATCCAGGTACCGGTCAGCAGCAGTAGCTCGGGAGCCAGCCTTCAGTCCACCGAGACTCCGAGGTACCCTTGCACGCGTCCGCAGGCCTGGCGTCTCCTCTATCTTATATTTCATTTTGTTATCTCATGTTTCCGAGACAAACAGTGTTATATTTCTTTCAAACGGTTGTATTTAGCACTCTTAGTAGTCCGTGGATGTTGTGACACCAGTTCTTGGGTAGAGGCACATGTCGACTTCCGCATTTTGTTCAGCTTATTTAGTTTAAGTCTTCCGCTTTAATTTCATATTTCGCTGTTATTTAAATATTTATCACTTGTTGTTATGAATGATAACAAGGATTTAAAATAAAGGAGTTAGGAGTTTATGATTTGTGGCTTGCCTAGCTTCTACGAGTAGGCGCCATCACGACCCCCGAGGGTGGGAAATCCGGGTCGTGACAAATATACCTGTCCAGAAACAACTGCGTGAACTGACTCCAAGTGATAGGAGGGGAACCTGCTGGTCTGCCCAGAATATAAGACTGTCACCATCTGCGGGCCCTGCCCTCTAGCTGGAAAGTAGTAAAGTCAACCCCATGCGACTCCAATATCCTCATGTTGTGCAGTCTATCCCTGCACCTATCAATGAAGTCCTGAGCATCCTCATGGCGCTCACCCCCGAAGACAGGAGGGTGAAGTCTAGTCCATCTATCCAACAGCTTCTGCAGGTCACCATCCGCAGCAACTGGCTGAGCCCCATCTACGGGTAGTGCACCCGGAGTCTGATACACTGCAACTGCATGACCGTGAGCCTGAGCAGTAAGGGTCTGTGCTCCCCCTCCCGCCTGTGATGTAGCTGGATCTGCTGGAAATAAACCAGCCTGAGTCATGGTATCCATGGATCGTAGCATACGACCCATGACCTCCTGGAATCCCGATGCTATCATAAAGTCTGCCGGGGTAGGCTCAGTTGCGGGCACCTTGCCCTGCTCCTCGATGATAGTATCTCCTGCAGGATCTGCTGGTGGTACTACTGGGATAACTCTGGGATGCCCTCGTCCCCTACCTCGGGCCGGTGCCCTCCCCCGGTCTCTGTCTCGGCCTCTCGCAACAGGGGGGCAGCTCCTCCCGGGTCTGGAACATCAGCCGTGCGTGTCCTCATCATATGTGAGAGAATAGAAGAGGGAAATTTAGTATGCCAACCACTGCAAGATAGGAAATGAATAAAGAGTAGTTTTTCCTAACACCCTATAGCCTCTCGAAGATAAATACAGACATCTCCGTACCGATCCGCAAGACTCTATTAGGTTTTCCCATGACTTGTGAGACCTACGTGAACCTAGTCCTCTGATACCATGTTGTCACGACCCATTTCCAAAATGGATCGTGATGGCGCCCAACACCATAGTCAGGCAAACCAATGTGGAAATATAATTAAGTACTCATTTTTACTTTTACCAAAATAAGTGCAGCAATTCATTAAGTTAAAGTCAAACCAGGAATGAACAGTAATGTGCCAAAATAGTTATACAACCCCAAAATAATAGTCTACTAAAGTGTGTGCCAAGACCTGGTGTCACAAGTAATGGGTAACTAGTAGAATGTACAAAAGAATAAAACTATCCTACTGTCCGAGATAGAATAGACAGCAAAAGTAAAGAAAGACTCCATCAAGCTGTTGAACGGCACAGGAAGGGAGCAGCTCACCATGGAAGTCTCGAACTATGAATCAGGGACGCGCACCAGACTGATAGCCAGATGTACCTGCCTCAGATCCTATACAATTAAGTACAGAAGTGTAGTATGAGTACATAAACAATATGTATCTAGTAAGTATCCCGTCTAATCTCGAAGAAGTAGAGACGAAAGGTCGTTTGGATACTTACTACGGTCAAATAATATAATAAAGTGTTATGCTAGCATGGGAGTCACGGATAATCAACAGTTTGGAGCAAGAGATAATGAGTCATGTTCTGAATAATTTTGCAGTCAACCAATTACATTTCAAGTATTTAGCAGGACAAGTCATGGATAAGATTTCACATAGATATCATGCGCACATTATGCCGAGGTCGACGGCCCGATCCAACAGAAAATAAACTGTGCACTGCCAGAGGGTCAAATGGCGCGAACCATATATGCATCTATTTTCTACCGAGGCGATCGGCCCGATCCACAAATATCAATTAATATCAAGAAAACACATGAATGCGCATTTATTTCCAAGTAAATTCATACAAGCGTCCAACA
>NW_017682337.1:0-10086 GCF_001879085.1 Nicotiana attenuata | reverse complement strand
ACGAGGTCAAAAGTATTTGAAAGGGCTTACTGGTTGTTAGAGATTGTGCCTCGGGGAGACATCATCAGAGCGTTGGTCACATGCTGGGAACCGGCACATAACGTCTTCCATTTCTCGGACTTTGAACTAACCCCGACCTTGGAGGAGATAGCCGGGTACATTGGAAATAATGAGGTGCCTTTAAGACAAAAATACTTGGTTGCCCAAAGAACTGTAGCTGTGCACAGGTTCTTAGACTCACTGAAGATAATCAGAACGGTCCACAATCCGGACTTGGCAAAGGGTTTTTGTACTCCACACTTCATATACCACAGATATGGCCACATAGGAGGGTTCAACAACCCGGAAAACAAGATATGTAGTAAAGGAAACCGCCAAAAATGGGAAAAACATAGGCGTTTTGATTTTATGGTGGTTTTTCTGGGACTTTTGGTATTTCCGAGGAAAGATGGAAACATTGACATAAAAATAACCGGGGTCGTCAATACTTTAATGACTCAAGCCAAAAGCACTCTTGCACCCATGATAATAGCTGAAATCTTCCGAGCTCTCACAGCTTGCAAAGCCGGAGGGAACTTCTTTGAAGGGTGCAAGCTCTTGTTGCAAATGTGGATTACTGAACACTTGTGCCATCGTCCTCAATTCCTGAGTTATGGTTCATCTGAGAAAACCTNATGGAGAAGGGTGCACTTCGTGTAGCTTCTCTTCTGTTTAGAGTCTTTTCCCATTTAGAACGAGGTTTGGATAAGTTGCAAAGCCGGCGGAGCTTCTGTATCCCCGGTACGCTGCCTCCCCCTCGGCTCGAGTTGTCCGCTCGGGTAAGCCAGGTCTAGACCAATAAACCTAGGATTTAAACCTAGAAGAACAAAAACTCATGCCGGATCCCTAGTAGGACGCTTGTTTGCATCATGTGCATTTAACTTAGGGGACTCAACACAGGGGTTGGGTCCGTCTACGACAGGTGACCTGAAATAAATTGACCATCTTGATGCATCTTACGTGCTACTTGTGCATTTATTTGCTCAGCTTTGCAAGTTGACCTGCTCGTCTAAATGAGTGAAAATTGTGAAAATAAGCAGTGATAGGACTAAATGAGGATGACCATTTATTTTGAAAAAAAACTAAATGCCCAAATAGTACCGAAATGGTGCCGGATTTGTGAAAAATGAAAAAAAAAAAAGAGAAAAGAGAAATATATTTGAAAAAAAAATGTTGTTCAAAGTACATTTGTTTTTGGCATATCTGCCCGAACTACGCTGGTTTGATTCTCACCGGATGTGAGATACGTAGGCAACCCTCATCGGGTCCAACCACCCTTTTGCAAAAATAGCCAAATAATGTCAAAATTTTAATTTTTGTCATGAATAAGTCGGGTGATGCCATTCTTGTCCAAAATAAGCCGAATGTCAAAAGGACGCCGGAAGGCCGTTTTTACAAGAACAGCCACCCTGAGTCATTTTTAAATGATTTGCGGGCACAACCTTAAAATCTTCCTCCCAGAAGTGCTGAAAGGCCGTATTTGCAGATCCAAGTCCTGTTTTCTAAATAAAGAATTTTTGCACAAATAGCAATTTTTTAAAATAAATCATTAAATTTCCCTAAATAAATGTGCAGGATGAATTCAAGTAACATCGAAACCTTCTCAGTCCTGAGCGAGATCCCTTTGAAACTCCATATGTAGTGGCATGATTTGGGAAAAGGAAGCAGAGATACTGTGGTCAAAAGTTTGGGGGGCCTCGTAGATTTATTAAACATCAAACCAAGGAAGGATATCATTGAGGCACTAATACCATTTTGGGACCCGACTCGTAATGTATTCCGATTTTCAGATTTCGAACTCACACCTACGTTAGAAGAGATTGCGGGATACGCAGGTCTCAACGGGAACCTCCGAGGTAGATACCCACTGGCCCCACGACCGATAACCCTTCATAGGTTCATGGATTTGTTGAACATCAGCCGGGATATTCAAGACCCGCATCTGGCGGAAGGGTGTTGTACGTTGCATTTCTTATACCACCGGTATGGTAACCCCAAAGGTTTCGAGGAACCCAACACAGGATTGACACATGCTGGAAATAAACACAAACGGGAAGCCCGACGGGGATTAGCCTTCATGGTAGCCTTTTGGGAGTGGTGATTTGTCCAAGAAAAGATGGTCACATAGACCTCGGCCTGGTAGGGATGCTAGATGTTGCCATGAAAAAACCAACTAGCACAATGGTTCCCCTGATTGTAGCAGAAATGTACCGAGCTTTGACCAAATGTCGGGAAGGGGAGAAATTCTTTCAAGGTTTGCTCTTGCAATTGTGGATACAGGAACACCTCCATCACCGCACAGGATATATGAACTACGGTTTAACCGGGTTGAGTTGTATTGCAGAATTCAAGACCCGGGTGACAAGTATTGAGTTCCCTGAGGGTACTGAGGACTGGTCGTCATGCTTAAGATCCTTGACCGCAGATAAAGTTGAATGGGCTTATGGATGGCTTCCTGCCACATGTACAACAATTCACTAACGAGGCCCAGGTGCAATGGGATTGGTTAGCCAAGGAAAAGGAGTACAGGGCCCGAATAGGAGCATTTGAAAAACAGGTTCAGGAGCTCCGGTTTGAAAACACCTTGCAAGCCGCAGCTGATGAAGGTGATAAAAAGAAATTGGCCCAGGAGAATGAAGCTCTCAAGGCCCAAATTCAGTAAATGAAAATAGATGCCAGGAATTGAGAAAGAAGTCTATCCGACGAGAGATTGATAAAAGGGTTAAAGAAGCAAGTCATGGGCTGTCAGGAAGAATTGGAAAAATCCGAGAGGAACATGGCAAGACTTCGAGCACAATGGGCAAAGAAGACTGAGGAAAGAGCCCAGTTTGTACAACAAATGAAGAGAAACTACGAGGGAACCATTGCTAACATGAAAAGAAAAATGAATACTCTTGAAGAAAAAACAGCTCGGCGGGAGAAAGAGTTACAGGCCGAGAGGGAACAATGCTATGGGTTAATCGCCGATATGGAAAAGGAAATAAAATTATTACAAGACCTTCATTTCCAGGATGCTCAGGTGCTAGAGGCTCGTACCCAACAGATAAGTCGACTACTCCAAGAAAAGGGCCAAATCAGGGAAAGAATCAAAAGCATTGCCAACTATATTGTCATGAAGTGTCAGGCCGGTGAGCGGATGGGTCGTACCACGTTCTTTGCCTCTGTGATGATATTTGTTTGCCAGGTCATGAATGATCTAGATCAGTTACAAAAGGGTCTTGCACGCAGGCCCGTGGCGATGCCCCGCGGGCCCCAGGATTTGAAGCTTTGATGTATTCTTAGTTAATCGAGTCTGTATTTTTGCTTTTGAGTCTGGTTTTTGTACTTTCCTTTTTCCAAGAAAAGAAAAGCAAATAGTCTAGTAGCTTTGTAATCGCAGTTGTTATTAATGAAAAATTGAAAATCCCAAAATTTATTTTCTTACTTTTGCCTTATTTACAAGAACTATGTTTGGTCTGATTCATGCGGGGTCATGATACGTAGGCAATCTCCATAGGATTCGACCGTAACCCTAAGAAAAAAAAAGAGAAAAAAAAAGGAAAGTACGAAGGAAGGAAAGAAAAGAAAAACAAGAGAGAAAGAAACGCAGAAAGAGAAAATAAGGAATCGAGAGAAAGACCATGGCAAAGAAAAGGGAAAAGCAGAAAATGAAAACAGAGGGAAAAGAAAAATGAGAGAAAAACAAAAAGAGAAAGAAAAGAAACAAGAGAAAAGCCGGGATGACGCGTGCAACCGAAGCAAACATGTAGATATTCATTTAACTGTATAGGTGAATCACACTCCAATGTGCGGTTACCTATCTGTTATTTGTTTCAAAACTAACCGTTGTTGCTGTCCATTTCCAGCTGAGCTTTTTAGCAACAGTGGTTGGTTTGTGGTAAGCTGGCCTCACATCGCTATTTCACCAGATCCAAAGGAAACACAGAGATGTCGTCTGAAATGACTCTGCCTGCAATCCCCATACCCGAAGACAGCCCCATCTCGGGGGTCCCGGCTTCTGAATCTTTTACAGCTGAAGAAAATCGGATCTTGCGCCTGCGATTGATGGAAATATGGGATGCTTGGAACAACGGAAAAGAACCTCCCAGCACCATTCCCGGATTCCCAGAGTTATTCCCTAGATCTGGAGGTGCTATTACTGTCCCCATCAGCCACCCAAACACTCCTTTGGGGCAACCTACCATAACTGCTCACTTCCTAGGAACACCTTCTGATGTCGTACCCAGGTGTTCCCGTCTGGACCTGCTCCCAACATCTTCACGACTCCACCCTGCTCCGCAACCACACAACCATCACTACCTAAGCATGCTGCTGACTCTTCAGTCTTCACTTTCCAAAATCCCGTCTTTCAGGCAGACCCTCCTCATTATACTCAATATGCCTACTCTCAGCAGCCACCATACAAGCTTACATCGGGGCAGGACAAAACCCTCAAAGCCCCAGAGCAGGATGAGATGGCAAAGAGAATGAGAAGCCTCGAGCAGAGCTTAAAAAATATGCAAGGCCTGAGCAGGCAAAAGAGTGTATCCTACACAGACCTATGTATGTTCCCTCATGTACACTTGCCGTCAGGGTTCAAAACACCAAAATTTGAGAAGTATGACGGACACGGTGACCCCATTGCCCACCTGAAGAAGTATTGCAATCAGTTACAGGGAGCCGGTGGCAAAGAAGAATTGTTGATGGCATATTTCGGGGAAAGCTTAATTGGCATCGCTTCAGAGTGGTATATGGACCAAGATGTCTCGCGTTGGCATATTTGGGACGATCTGGCCCGAGACTTTGTTCGACAATTTCAGTACAACATAGACATCGCGCCAGACAGGAACTCCTTGGCGAATCTAAAGAAAAAGCCTTCAGAAAGTTTCCGTGAATATGCAATTAAGTGGCGTGAACAGGCGTCAAGAGTGAAGCCTCCGATGGATGAGGTAGAGATGGTCACTGTTTTCCTTCAAGCCCAGGAAGCAGACTATTTTCAGAATATGATGTCCGCCATGGGCAAGCCCTTCGCAGAGGCAATAAAAATCGGAGAGATGGTAGAGAATGGGCTAAAAACGGGTAGAATCTTGAGCCAGTCAGCCATAAGAGCAACCTCCCAAGCCATCCAAGGCGGGTCTGGAGGAATGGCCAAAAGCAAAAAGAAAGAAGAAACAGTGATGGCAGCATCGGGAGGAAGAAGATACCGGGCTCCTAGACCGGTATTCTCTGAAAGAACCCCTCAAATACTATCCTCATACTGATAAGGCTTACACTCCTCCACTTTATGCGGTCATGAATGCACAACCCTTCGGCCGACCGCAACCACAAGCTAACCGAAATCCACCTCCATTCCAAAGAAACCAACCTCCTTACCAGAACCAATATAATCCCCGACCAACGCAAAATAATTTCCGCCCTCAGGAACCACCCAGACGTCCAAATTTTACACCGATTGGTGAACCCTACTCCAGTCTGTTCCCGAAGCTCGTTCAGATGAATCTACTGCAGCCTATTCCCCAAAACAGGCAGAACCCGGAATCTCCAGCTTATCAACAAGGTGTCCGCTGTGCCTATCATTCAGGAGCTGAAGGGCATAGTACTGACAACTGCTGGACATTGAAGAAAGTTGTGGAAGATTTGATTGAACAAGGGAAAATAGTGTTGAGGGATGAAGAAGTCCCGAATGTGACCAATAATCCGTTGCCCGCTCACAACAACGGGCCGGTAATCGGGATGATCTGTGAAGATAGAGAATTTGATCCAGCATTAAAAGCTATAATTGCTATTGCCGACGCAGAAAAGAAACCCAAGGTACCCCCGAAGCAAGGGAAAGGGGAGAAGAAGAATAAAAGTGTCAAAACTGAGCCTGAGAAGAAACCTGAGATAAAAGCAGAGACGGAATCTCATAAGAAGGGAATTCTCTATGTTCCGCGAGGACGCCAAGAAAAATCATTAGTTGTCAGTGCTCCAAGGAAGTTTGAAGTAAAAAGGGAAACGCAAATATGTGTGCCAAAAGGAGCTTGTGTGGTACGGGGGACAATTAAGCCATCTCGGCTAAATGAGCCAGTGGTTATTGGACGCGTACCACAGAAGCCAATGACAGACCCCTCTGCAGTGCCATGGAACTATCAGCAAACAGTGGTTACATACAAGGGCAAAGAAATTTCAGGGGAACTTCCAGGGAAAACCTCTGTTGAGAAATATTCAAATGTACAGGAGGTAAACAATGCCGCTCGAAAGCGCTTTCCGTCCAAGAGGCTAGTGAGTGCTGAGGAAGCGGAAGCCTTCTTCCAGAAAATGAAGATGCCTGATTATGAAACAGTGGATCAATTGAGGAAATATCCTGAACAGGTGTCCCTGCTATCATTGGTGACGAAATCATCCGAACATCAGAAGATCTTAATGAAAACTCTGAATGAGGTGTATGTGCCAGTTGAAACTTCAGTCGAACAGCTCGAAAGGATGGCAGAAAGTTTCTTCGCCATCAATCAACTCTCTTTTAGTAAAAATGACTTGCCTCCGAAAGGCGTAGCTCACAACAAAGCCTTACATCTGACCGTCAAGTGTGAAGGTTATTATGTCAAGCAAGTTATGGTGGATGGAGGATCGGGAGTTGACATCTGCCCACTCTCCACATTGCAAAGGATGGAAATCGGGACAGGAAAGATTCGTCCGAATAATGTTTGTGTGAGAGCGTTTGACGGTATTAAGAGGGATACCATCGGTGAAATTGACTTGATATTGACCATAGGTCCGGTAGAGTTCGAGGTGACCTTCCAGGTGTTGGACATGGATACATCTTATAACTTTCTTCTGGGAAGGCCCTGGATCCATGCTGCAGGAGCTGTGCCCTCTACCCTCCACCAAATGGTAAAATTCGAGTATGAAGACTAGGAAATCGTGGTCCACGGAGAAGACGAGCAGTCCATTTATCGTGACCCATCTATCCCATGTTTGGAGGCAAGGGAAGGAAGTGAGCATATTATTTATCAAGCCTTTGAAATTGTGGTAGCAGATCAGCACGAGGAGGGAAATCCTTGTCCCCGGCCTTTCCTGTCTAATGCTTCAATCATGGTGGCCAGAGAAATGATTAGACACGGTTTCAAGCCAGGAAAAGGGTTAGGAAAAGCTTTGCAAGGAATATCTGAGCCGGTAACTCTACCCACAGCAGAAAAGTTCTTCGGAATAGGCTTCCACCCTACCCCAGATGATGAGAAATGGGCCGAGGAAAGAAAGAAAGAAGGATGGGTTCTGCCACATCTCTATGATACTTTTGTCAAGACCAAGTATGGCAAAGAAAGGGACGATGAGTTGTTCACAGCTGAGAAAATCGAAGATATATGTGGAGCTATGAGACAAATCCTTTATGAAACCAACATGGTTCAGCCAGGGGAAGGGACTAGCACCGTTGAGGTGCTCTATATGGGACCAGATGCTAAACTCCAAAACTGGAAGGCTACGCCATTCCCGATCAGGCGGGAATCCCGGTAGACTAGCCCTGTCACCTTTTTTGCATCCCGAGTTATTTCAGGGTGTAACTCGGATGTTTCTTTTAGTTTCTTGTCTTTAAATTCCTGAATGTAAACCCTGTTATCTTTCCAATTCCAAGAAATGAAATCAATATTTCATCGTCCATTCTTCTTTTTATTCTTTCTAATTTTGTTGTTTCTTTTTATCTTCTCTTTTCAGTCCTAATAATGCGGCTTTAAATAACATGACATGCTTGCGGACTCCATGCCCAGACTCAAACACGCTGTCTAATTGTGAAATAATGAATCAAGAACCGGAATATGATGAAGAAGAGGCTTTTAGGGAAATAAATCGAGAATTGGAACAATTTGAGAACAAACCTATGCCAAACCTGAATGACACTGAACCAGTTAATTTGGGAATTGCCGAAGAAATAAGGGAAACCAAAATAAGCATTCACACAGATAAGCAAACTCGAGATGCAATAATCCAACTCCTGTTTGAATTTAAAGATGTGTTTGCTTGGTCGTATGACGACATGCCAGGACTAAGTATGGATCTAGTGGTGCACAAATTGCCAATTTACCTCGATTGTCCACCAGTGCAGCAAAAGCAAAGGAAGTTTAAAACTGATATTAGTGATAAGATCAAAGAAGAAGTCACAAAACAGTTGAAGGCGGGGGTAATCCGAGTGGTCCGATATACCACATGGTTAGCCAATGTGGTTCCAGTGCCAAAGAAAGACGGGAAAACCCGGGTGTGTGTGGATTACCGAGATCTGAACAAGGCAAGTCCCAAAGATAACTTCCCGTTACCTAACATTCACATCCTTGTTGATAACTGCGCCAAACATGAAATACAGTCTTTCGTGGATTGTTACGCAGGATATCACCAAGTGTTGATAGATGAAGAAGATGCCGAGAAGACAGCTTTCACTACACCCTGGGGTACCTACTGTTATCGGGTCATGCCATTTAGACTGAAGAATGCTGGGGCAACTTATATGAGAGCCATGACCACCATCTTCCACGATATGATGCATCAAGAAATAGAGGTGTATGTGGATGATGTAATCATCAAGTCACGAACTCAGAGTGATCACGTTCGAGATTTGAGAAAGTTCTTCGAACGGTTGCGCAAGTATGATCTGAAGTTGAATCCAGCTAAATGTGCTTTCGAAGTCCCATCAGGCAAGCTCCTTGGTTTCATAGTCAGCAGGAGAGGTATTGAGTTAGACCCCACCAAGATAAAGGCCATTCGAGATTTACCTCCTCCAAGAACTAAGAAAGATGTGATGAGTTTGTTAGGCAGGTTAAACTATATCAGTCGATTCATCACCCAACTGACTACCACCTGTGAGCCCATATTCAAACTGTTGAAGAAAGATGCGGCAATCAAATGGACATCCGAATGTCAAGAAGCCTTCGACAAAATCAAGGAATATTTGTCAAATCCTCCAGTATTGGTCCCATCGGAGCATAAGCGACCTCTCTTTTTGTATCTGACAGTGTTGGAAAATTCTTTTGGCTGTGTTCTCGGGCAGCACGATATAATCGGAAGAAAAGAGCAGGCAATTTACTATCTGGGCAAGAAGTTCACCAGCTATGAGGCCAAATACACTTTGTTGGAGAGAACATGCTGCGCTCTGACGTGGGTCGCTCAAAAGTTGAGACATTATCTTCAAGCCCATACCACCTATCTAATAACCAGGTTGGATCCTTTGAAATAAATATTCCAGAAACCGATGCCCACTGGAAGGCTGGCAAAATGGCAAATCTTTCTCACTGAATTTGACATAGTCTATGTTACTCGCACAGCAATGAAGGCCCAGGCGTTGACAGATCATTTGGCTGAAAACCCGGTTGACGAGGAATACCAACCGTTAAGCACCTATTTCCCGGATGAAGAAGTAAATTCAGTGGAAGCCATCTCTGAGGACACTCGTACTTGGAAAATGTTCTTTGATGGGGCACTAAATGCAAGAGGTGTAGGCATTGGGTCAATCTTGATATCACCTAATGGTCAGCACTACCCAGCTACAGCTAGACTCCGATTCTTTTGCACAAATAATACGGCTGAGTACGAAGCCTGTATCATGGGCATGAATATGGCAATTGACCAAGATGTTGAAGATTTATTAATCATGGGGGACTCTGACTTGATTATCCAGCAAGCTCAAGGGGAGTGGGAGACTCGAGATGTTAAGCTCATTCCCTATCGACAGCATGTGGAAGATCTCACCAAACGCTTCAAGTCGATAGAATTCAGGTATATCCCTCGGTGTCATAATGAACTAGCCGATGCACTCGCCACTCTAGCTTCAATGTTGCCTTACCCAGGCAATGCCCATATTGACCCTCTGGAGATTCAAATCAAAGAAAAGCACGGGTATTGTAATGCGGTTGAAGCGGGACCCAGCAGTCAGCCCTGGTATCATGATATCAAGAGATTTCTGAAAACACAGGAATACCCCGAGCAAGCCACCGGAGATCAGAAAAGAACCATTAGACGGCATGCGAGCGGTTTCTTCTTAAGTGGTGATATTTTGTATAAAAGGCCCCGGACCTCAACCTGCTAAGATGTGTTGACGCCGAGGAA
>NW_017682336.1:0-10086 GCF_001879085.1 Nicotiana attenuata | reverse complement strand
ATGTCGAAATAAAGTAAAATGGCAAATGGTAATAGAGTTTCATAGCTGATAGCAGGTTGCGATATTGTGACTGCTGGGGGCACTGCGATATAGGGAATGTCGTCGGCGTGCGTGAATAGCAAATGCTGGTAAATGCAACAATTCTGAGAGTTATATTCCTGAACAATGTTTGTCTCGTGAGCGTATAGTATGTCAGATGCTTTCGCAATCCAAGTGTCTGCATCCAAAGAAAAATCGTGAGTTTTGTAGAGGGGAGGTTAGTTTGTATCCCTGCTGGCCTCGCTTGACCTGTTCGGCTTTGATCTGGTGATACGGTATGCATCATTGGGGGTAGCGTCGCTGAACAAAATGATTTCGATAATAAACATGCATAGATTTGTAAAGATATGACATAAGTATATATTTAAGAAATAGCTTTTAGATGAACCGACGATTGTGACGTGGCTCAAGACATTGCGACCTCTCTTGCTACGGAATTTTGAGGGTCCTCCTCAAAATTCCGCCCCAGTTTACTGGGTTGATGCTTCCGACGGCTGCTTGCGATGATTGACTGAAATTACTTCGGAATTTTGAGGGTCCTCCTCAAAATTCTGCCCCAGTTTCCAATTGCGGGGGAAATGAAATTTTTATTGAATTGTGACCGAACCCATAAGGCTGCCTACGTATCCCCTCTTAAACGGGAATCAGGTCAGACGTAGTTCAATTTACATCATATAGTGAAAGCATGAAAATTACACATAGTAACGCTTGACTGCATCTGAATTGATTCGTTTTGGCCAAACTTCTCCGTCCATTTCTGCAAGTATAAGGGCTCCTCCTGTCAGAACCCGGGGAACCATGTACGGACCTTGCCAGTTGGGAGAGAATTTCCCTTTGGCTTCATCTTGATGCGGAAAATTTTTCTTTAATACCGGCTGCCCTGGTGTGAATTGTCTTGGTTTGACTCTTTTGTTGAAGGCTCTGGACATTCTGTTCTGGTAGAGTTGACCATGACATACTGCGTTCATTCTTTTTCCATCTATAAGAGCTAGTTGCTCGTAACGACTCTTCACCCATTCCGCATCGTCGAGCTCAGCTTCCTGCATGATCCTTAAGGAAGGAATTTCCACCTCGACGGGAATGACGGCTTCTGTACCATAAACCAGCATATAGGGGGTTGCCCCAGTTGATGTGCGGACTGTGGTGCGATACCCAACAGAGAAAATGATAACTTTTCGTGCCATTGCTTACGCTTCTCTATGAATTTCCTCAATATCTTCTTGATATTCTTGTTGGCAACTTCTAGGGCTCCATTCATTTGAGGCCTGTAGGCTGTGGAATTCTTGTGTCTGATCTTGAAAGTTTCACACATAGCTTTCATCAAGTCACTGTTGAGATTGGAGCCATTATCAGTAATGATTGACTCTGGAATCCCGAATCGACAAACGATGCGGTCGCGGACAAAGTCTGCCACAACTTTCTTGGTTACTGCTCTTAAGATGCTGCTTCGACCCATTTGGTAAAATAGTCGATTGCTACCAGGATAAATCTGTGTCCGTTGGAAGCGGCAGGCTCAATTGGTCCAATAATATCCATCCCCCAAGCGGCAAACGACCATGGTGAGCTTGTTGCATTAAGCTCGTTTGGAGGTACCTTTATCATGTCTGCATGTATCTGCTAGCGGTGGCATTTTCGGACATACTGGATGCAGTCCGTTTCCATAGTCATCCAAAAGTAACCAGCCCGTAGTATCTTCTTGCCTAAGACAAAGCTGTTCTTATGTGGACCACATGTCCCAGCGTGGATTTCTTCCAGTAGCTTGGATGCTCCTTTGCGTCGACATACCTTAATAATCCCAAATCGGGAGTCCTCCTATATAGGATTCCTCCGCTGTGAAAGAAGTTATTGGATAACCTCCGAAGTGTGCGCTTCTGAATAGGATTTGCAAGCCCTGGGTATTCTCCCTTTGCTAAATATTCCTTGATATCATGAAACCAAGGCTTTCCGTCCGCCTCTTCTTCAACGTGGGCACAGTAAGCTGGCTGATCATGGATTTTTACTGGAATGGGATCAATGAAGTTTTTGTCTGGACGTTGTGTCATGGATGATAGGGTAGCCAATGCATCAGCGAATTCATTCTAGATTCTGGGAACATGTCAGAACTCTGTCTTTGTGAACCTCTTTCTCAACTCCTGCACATGGTGCAGATACGAGAGTATCTTAGAGTTCTTGGTTGCCCATTCTTCTCGGACCTGATGTATGAGTAAGTCTGAATCTCCAATTACTAGCAACTCTTGTATGTTCATGTCCATGGCCATCTTGAGCCCTAGGATGCAGGCTTCATACTTGGCCATATTGTTGGTGCAGGGGAACCTGAGTTTGGCAGACACCGAATAATGCTGACCGGTTTCTGATACTAGGACTGCTCCTATGCCATCTCCTTTGAAATTTGCCACTCCGTTGAAAAACATTCTCCAGCCGTCATAGGATTCTGCAATGTCTTCTCCTACGAACGATACCTCTTCATCGGGAAAATATGTTTTCAAAGGTTCATATTCTCCATCTACGAGGTTTTCAGCAAGGTGATCTGCTAGTGCCTGTCCCATGATTGCTTTCTGAGTCACGTAGACAATGTCATATTCACTCAACAGGATTTGCCACTTGGCTAGCTTGCCAGTGGGCATGGGCTTCTGGAAGATGTACTTCAAAAGGTCCATCCTTGATATGAGATATGTAGTGTAGGCACAGAAGTAGTGCCTCAGCTTCTGGGCCACCTAAGTCAGAGCGTAACAGGTACGCTCTAACAGAGAGTACCGAGCCTCGTACGGAGTGAACTTCTTACTGAGATAGTAAATGGCCTGCTCTTTCCTCCCCGTTTCATCATGCTGCCCCAGGACGCAACCGAATGCACCATCTAATATTGGATTGTAGAGTAGTAAAGGTCTACCCGGCTCGGGCGGGACCAAAACTGGTGGTGTTGACAGGTACTCCTTGATTTTGTCGAAAGCTTTCTGGCAGTCATCAGTCCACTTGGTGGCAGCATCCTTCTTCAACATCTTGAAGATCGGCTCACAGATGACCGTAGATTGGGTTATGAACCGGCTGATGTAGTTGAGTCTCCCCAAGAAACTCATCACGTCCTTCTTATTCTTTGGCGGTGGTAATTCTTGAATAGCTTTGACCTTTGATGGATCCAGCAATAAACCCATGCAACTTTCCGGCGGGGACCCCAAGTGCACACTTCGCGGGATTCAGTTTCAGGTTGTACCTTCGCAACCTATTGAAAAACTTTCTCAAATCTTTCATTTGATCGGTGGCCTTCTTGGACTTGATGATAACATCACCTACGTACACCTCGATCTCTTTGTGTATCATATTATGAAAAATGGTGGTCATAGCCCTCATGTAGGTGGCCCCTGCATTCTTTAAACCAAACGGCATCATCTTGTAGCAGTACATTCCCCACGGCGTAATGAAAGCCGTTTTCTCAGCATCTTCTTCATCCATCCAAATCTGGTGGTAACCGGCGAAACAATCCACAAATGATTGCAATTCATGCTTGGCGCAATTGTCGATCAGGATGTGTATGTTTGGCAAAGGGAAGTCGTCTTTCGGACTGGCCCGGTTGAGATCCCGGTAGTCGACACAGACTCTAACCTTCCCGTCCTTCTTTGGTACTGGCACAATGTTAGCTAACCATGTCGGATACTCAACGACCTTGAGAACTTTAGCTTTGACCTGTTTAGTGACTTCTTCCTTGATTTTCAGACTCATATCAGGTTTGAACTTTCTGAGCTTCTGCTTTACCGGTGGACATGTCGGGTCTGTTAGTAGTTTGTGAGCCACAATAGACGTGCTTAGGTCTGTCATGTCATTATATGACCAGGCGAATATGTCCTCATATTCTCTTAGAAATTCCGTGTATTCCTTCTTTTCTGACGACGATAAGTGAATGCTGATTCGTGTTTCCTTGACATTTCCTTCATCCCCCAGATTAACAATTCCTGTCTCGTCCAGGTTCGATTTTGGTTTGTTTTCAAACTTCTCAACTTCCTTAACAATTTCTTCTGGTATGTCATCTTCCTCTGAATCTATATCCGTTTGTTGTGTTGTCTCATTGCATGTCACAGTCATCGGTTCATCAAGATAAGTAATAGTAATGCTATATAAGTAGAGTAATGAGAGAAAATAATAAGAGTGTTGATTTATAAGAAAAATCAAAATGCTTTGATAAATTCCATAACTATTTTGGAACATTGAAGATCTTATTGCGGAAACTTAAAATGCTAAAGGAAAGTTAACTAGTAAAAAATAAAAGATAGTGCATGATGCTTATTCAGACTTGCTACCCCGAGGCTCGCCTGGCTCTGGTGGTTCTGATGGTCCAGTTATTGAGGCATTCTCCTCTGCTTACAGCCTGTATGGAAGGGCCTTCCTCCCCCTCCTCCTCGAAAATGACACAACAATCCATATCATCATCTTCCAGGAACAAATTCCTCACTGCTGCCAGTGCTTCCTCTTCTTCTGACCCATAGGTAACTTCGGCCAGTTGGAAAGTCTGTTCCAAGCGCGATATTGGCTGCTCCAATGGTATAGTAAGGACCGCGCCATGGTGGCGACCAGTCGTTGAATTCTTTCCAGGTATACTCATATCCTAGACCGAAGGTGGTGCCATGCTTCTTGAGTTTTATGGGCTTAGAGATTCCTTGGAGGTTCTTGCCAAGCCCCTTGCCAGGTTCGTATCCATTCCAATTCAATATTCTCTCGATTTTGTTTCCCCACCATTTGTCCTTGTCAACGGCGTTGACTCGCTCGATGTGGTGATAGGTCTCCCCACCTATCTTTCTTCTGCATCCGACTATCGGGATGGTCTGGTGACTGTTTATAGGGTTGTTACCGTCGCCGTGAATGATCACCTCCTGGTGATTCCACTCAAACTTCACTGCCTGATGTAGTGTTGACGCTGCGGCCCCAACGGCATGAATCCAAGGTCGTCCCAACAGCAGATTGTAAGATGTCGGTACATCTATCACTTGAAAATCAACATCGAACCAAGTAGGTCCCATTTGCAAACACAAACTAATTTCCCCAATGGTGGACCTTTGGGAACCGTCGAAAGCCTTTACGTTGATGGCCCCGTCCTTGATCTCATGCAGTCCCTTTCCCAATGTCCTGAGTATTACCAATGGACAAATGTTCAGGCTGGATCCCCCATCAATCAGGACTCTGGTGATAAAATAATCTTCGCATTGCACGGTGATGTGCAATTCCTTATTGTAACTCAACCCTTCTGGTGGCAGCTCATCTTCATGAAAAGTGATCTTGTGACTTTCCAATACCTGTCCCACCATGTTAGCCATCTCTCCGCCGGTGATGTTGCTTGGCACATATGCTTTACTCAGCACCCTTAACAAGGCATTCTTGTGTGCATCGGAATTTTGTAGCAAAGCAAGGATAGAAATTTGCGCCGGTGTTTTGTTCAGCTGATCAATGACAGAGTATTCATTAGCATGTATCTTTCTCCAAAGATCATCTGGCCCGGTCTCGGTGATGGTTGGCCAGCTAGAAGCCTGCTTGCTCGACTCAGCCAGATGTTCCGGGGTATAAACTCTACCAGTTCTCGTCATACCCTGTGCCGCAATAGCTTCCCCGAACATAACCTTGCCTTTCCTTCTTGCCTCGGCTGTGTAGTCCCATGGTATAGCCTTTGTATGTAATGGTGTTATGGCTGACATAGCCACTGGAATTGGCGTGGCTATCTTTACTCCGAACGGAGCCTGCACCTTGGGCGATAAAACTGCAACCTCGAATGGTGTAGGTGCCTTTGTCGGAGATACGAATTCAACCTCAATTGGCACTGGCGTCTTTGGTGATGCTTTAAACTCCAGCGGTATGGACATATTTACTTCGGCATCCCTAGAGGGCTGAATCTGGACTACGATCGGATTAAGGGTGACTATCGGTTTCGTTGGGTCGTCACCTTCTGTGATCAAACCGTTCGATCCCTTGGGATCCCAATCATCCTCTATTTCAATCATGTGAATGCCTCCTCCCTTGTGGTCAAGCAGAGGGTTATTGCGGACATTTGGAGCAGGCTCTTTTGCCACAATAATCTTGTTATCAATTAGAGTCTGGATCTTATCTTTCAGAGAACGACATTCATTAATGGTGTGTCCTTTCATGCCAGAATGGTATGCACAGGATTTATTTGGATTAACCCACTGAGAAGGGTTCTCAGGGGTTACAGCAGGGATAGGGGTGACATAACCAACAACTTTAAGTCTTTCATACAACTGGTCGATAGGTTCAGCAATAGCCGTATATTGTTTTGGAGGTCTTCGGTCAAAGTTTGGTCGAGGTCTAGGGAAGTTTTGGCGTGCAGGTGGAGATTGGTAGTGGGCTGGTTGAGTATTGTAGGATTGGTAAACATGTGCAGGTTAGGAATATTTGGGTGAAGTAGGCTGATATGTGGGTGGTGGAGGTGATTGATAAGTGGGTGGTGGAGTTTGGTAAGAGGGTGAGGGTGCTTGGTAGTTTGGAGTAGGCTGATATGTGAGTGGAGGCATTGGGTAGGTTTGGTATTTGATGGGAGATTTGGTTCTTTGTGCAACCATCACAGCTCCTACGTCTCTCTTTTTGGACACACCACCGGACTGCAAGGCCTTGTTTGTAGCTTGCAAGACCTCGAAGTTTGTGACTATACCGCTCTTAATGCCTTCTTCGATTCGTTCCCCCAGCTTGATGATGTCAGAAAATTTGTGGCTTTCCATCATCATTAGTCGTTTATAGTATTGCGGGTCTTGTTCCCGGACAAAGAATTTGTTCATTTGTTCCTCTTCCAAGGCAGGTCTGACTTTAGCGGCTTCCGACCTCCAGCGAGTAGCATACTCGCGAAATATTTCTGTAGGTTTCTTCTTCAGATTCTGAATGTAGAACACATCCGGTGCATTTTCTGTGTTAAATCTGAACCTGTCCATGAAATCAGAGGCCAAACCGACCCAACTTGACCATTTCTTAGGATCCTGGCTGATGTACCAGGATAGTGCATCTCCTTTTAGACTCCTCGTGAATAGCTTCATGCGGATTATTTCGTCTTTTCCTACCCCAACCAACTTGTCACAATATGTCCTCAAATGGACCCTGGGATCACTTGTTCCATCGAACATCTCGAACTTAGGAGGTTTGTACCCCCTCGGGCAGTTCGACATCGGGCTGTATGCAAAGATCTTCATAATTCAACCCTTCAATTCCCTTGTTTCCTTCAACACCCTGGATCCGGCTAGTCAATTTCTTAAGTTCTTCAGCCAGGTTCTTGATAAACAAATCTTTATCATCAGACTCGGGTGTGTTTGAGATGGGTGAGGTAGAGTGCGGCACAGTCTCCACGTATATGGGGGTGTTATGGTGGGTGTGGCAGTGGTCATTTGTGGAGTTTTGTGGTTCTGGCATGAGCAGCGGGGTATTGGAAGTATGGCAGGTGTTGCAATGGTGGTGAGGAGCGGGATGGTTTTGTTTCTTCGGGATGTTCTGTGGAGGTGTAGGGTTCTGAGCATTTGGGAAGTTGATATCTGGAGTACTGAGGGAAAATGACAGGTTCGCCAGATTCCGGACCTGATCAAGTTCTTCCTGAAATTTAAGCAGCTTTTGTTCCAGTTGGGATGCATTTTCCTTGGGAACCAAAGTACCATGACCGTGATTGACCTCTGCTCGTTCAGTTGAGTTTTCCTTTCTGGCGTTGTTTAAATCTTCCATCTTCCCTTTGTTCTTGTTTTTGGCGGGACTGAGAGGAGGAGTGGGTGGAGGCCCCCTAGATCTTGTGAAATAGGATGATGTTGCCAGAGTTCACAAACTAACCTTTGGGGAGGGGGAAATAATAAACAAAAAGTAAAAACATAAAAGGTAACAAGTTAGTGAGGATCATAAAAAATATTGCAATATTTAAACACATAGTGCAGAATGTAAAACCGTGTCCTAATTTGGGGACCTCTTTGTGCCCGAGGTAGGCCTAGCGACAAGTTGATTTGGAGAACTTGGAATGCTAAATGCCTCATTTTATTGATAGAAAATAAGACGAATCCCAAATTGACACTAAATAAACAGGAAATGAAAAATCACTTAATGGCCATTGGCCTTATTACATTTTAAAGTGAAAAAGATAAACTCCTATCTACTTGGTCCCAGAAGGACCTTCCCCAGGTTGAATGCTCTCGTTGATCAAATCCTCCAGCTCGCGTAGGTTCACCAGTGAAAATGCCTTTGCCAGGTGCTCTCCTTCGTTTGCCTCAGAGTTCTGGCAGTCGGTGACTCTCTTCCTCACTTTTCCTTCCAATTCCAACAGACTGTATTCTAGATATTCCAACTTTTTGCTAGCTTTGGAGACTCTCTCTTTCCACTCATTGATTTGGTCATTTGATGGAAGACTCCTCCACCAGTCTAGCAAGAGAGGGGTGTGCTAATCATACCGAAACTGGGGACCTCGTGCCTCATTTTCTGCAAAACAAAAGGGTTAGGCCTTACCCTCACCAGACTCGACTATTTAATATCAACAATTAGCATGAAGCATTTAGTTCTCCAAATAAATGCACAGAATGTGATGGTGTCCGTTTGGGTTTAGGGCAACCCAATGGACTTTTGGACAAGGCTATCTTAAAGGATCATTATTTGGACAACATAACTGAACCGTCTAGGTTTGACCATGATGCATGCACAATTAAACAGAGTGAGGTTTCTATGGGGTTTTAGACTGGTACCATTGAGCGGACAACTCAAGGGGGAAAGGCACGGAACCGTCGACTTCACCGGTTATCGACTGGTTTTACCGCAAATACGCCTTTTCCGAATTTAGGGGGTGATAATATTGGAAGAGCGCAACCACTCATTATAAGCGTTGCTATAGGATTTGTTTAGCACGAGTGGAATATGATGTTGAGCATGATTATGCAACAATCAAAGGCATGTTGTCACGTATTTGCACGTTTAAGAAACCAGTAAATACAATAGTTTCATAATTTAAAGCAGAAATGAACGAAAGCAGTAAAGGAAAGAAACAAAGAGACAAGTCAGTTTTGTAGTTGAAAAGGAAATTGAATGCTTAAAAGAAATAAACAAATAGTTGCGCATAAAGAAGCATAAATTCACAATACTAGCCTGAAATGGTAAAAGCCTAAAAAATATCCCCAACAGAGTCGTCATGCTGTCGCGCCCCCTTTTTCTCGCGAAATCGGGTTTTTGACATTTGGTAGGGACAACTCGTTCCTTTTGGGAAAGAGGTTTTGCAATTTTGAAGAGTCGCCACCTAATGATTAGGGTGCATTAGGACACCAGAAGAGTTCGATTTGAATAACCAGAGATAGGGTAAGGGCTTGAAATTATTCTAAGGGGAAGGTGTTAGGCACCCCTCAGAATCCACTAGTGTGGTTCCCGGCCAGACAATTATTGTGAATTTGGGTACAATCAACATGTAAGCAAATAAGGCTCAAATAGGAGGGGATTTCATCACATAAAGGTTTGAAAGTAAACAAGGTTTGAAAGGGTAATTAGAAAAGTTGATTTTAAAAATAAAGAGTTAAAATGCTGAAAAGAAAGAAATAAAGAATAAAGGAGTGGGGTCCTAAGTTTATTAATAATATGGATCACCCCACACAATGCCCGGTAATCACTCCTCAATAAGGGGCTACACGTGACATTATCGCGTGGTCATCATATCCATACATACCATTCCCATCCTGTTAAGGTATTAAAGCGCGGAACGGTCTCGATTACTTATTGCATGCTATTACCCGCCCCAATCCTATCAGTCCCGGAGGCACTTAGGACTACTAATCCTAAAAGGGGAGGGATATTGGGCTTATTTGAGGTTTCGAAAGGTAAAAAATCTAAGTCGACATACAAAACACACATTGCACATTTTAGGGGGGAAGCATGTAAACAAACAGAGGCTCAATCACACCTCCTTGAACAGAAAAGCATGTAATTAGCATGACTTTCACATATTGGTTAAAGTCTGATTAAATACCAAATATGAGAGAACTTAAAGGTTGAGGCAGACTGATTTATTACATAATTCAGATAAGAAGCCCGAATCAGGCCTGCCTGCTGGTTGTAATT
>NW_017682335.1:7706-10087 GCF_001879085.1 Nicotiana attenuata | reverse complement strand
TTTCTCTTTCTTACTTTTCTTATCTCACGATATCACTGGAGCCCAAGCTCCAAGAAATTTCTTATCTCGTATTCCGTCACAAACAACAATATAACGACTTCCCAGTAAGGGGACAAAACATCATCTCAAATATTCTGGCAAGGGGATTACTATAACCACATTAGCCCCAACATCTAACCACCACAGCTATAACAAACCTATTACCACACTTAACCATCTCAGCTATATCTAACCGATTACCTCACCTAACCACCCCATCTATAACTAACCGATTACATTACTTAACCACCTCAGCTATAACTATAGTCATCCCACGACACAAGGAAACATTCACCTAAGCAACCCTAGTATCCGTCAAGAACACAATGCAGAGGAATCACAACCCAACAATAGCCCGTCAAGAGGGCAACATAATGATCTCTTCTCTTCACAACTCGAGTAAATGCTCTAGAGGTTCAATTATCACTTGTACTGTCACAATTCGTACTACAACTGGAACCGACGCTCCTAATTGAAACAAGTCATTTCACATACTTTTAATATTCGTATCACAATTCGAGCCTATGCTCCCAGGAAATCAAGTGATCATATTACCGTTCACATGTTATTCACAACATATAGAAATACTCCAATAAACATGGAATTCACAATCAGTTCATGATAATCACATTATAAGGACTCACGGTCATGCTAGACACCAATGTATAGATACTCGTCACCATGCTTATACATCATACTCGATCACATAGCAATTAGCAACAAGACTCGACTCCTATTCCCTCAAGCTAGGGTTAAACCAAACACTTACCTCAAAGCCTTGAAATCCACTTAATCCTCAACTATCGCTTTACCTCGTGATTCCACCTCCAATACAGTGATATCTAGGCATAATTAATTCAACAATATCAATAAAGACTCAATGGCAACTTCTCATAGCCTAGATATAAATTTTCTAGCATTATTCCAAAAATACCAATATTAGACACCGGGCCCACATGGTCCAAACTCTAGGCTCGGACCAAAACCCGATCACCCATAACCCCACGAGTGCAAATATATAATTTGTTTTAAGATTCGACCCCAAATTGAGGTTGAATCACCCAAAATTCTCAAAACCCTAACTCTACCCAAAACCCATAATTTCTACCTTGATTTCATGTTTTTAGGGCTAGGAATTCACTAATTAATGAAGGAAATTGAAGGAAACAAGTTGAACAATGCTTACCCAAGAAGTTTTGATGAAAGGGAGCTTCAATGGACGCCTAAGTGCTTTTTTTATGAAAAATCCCGTGCTACTGTTCTGTTTTTAACTTAAAAATTCGATGGGAAAAATTGCCCTACGCGATCGCGGAAATAGGGATGCGATCGCGAAGGGCACCACTGACTGGTCATTGCGATCGCGTGGAGGGTTACGCGATCGCGTAGAAGAACTACTGGGGGTCCAAGGATTTGGCTTACGCAATCGCGTGGTTCAAGACGCGATCGCGAAGGAAGACGACTCAGTACTATGCGATCGCGTGGGGAAGAGCGCGATCGCGAAGAAGGATATCCCTGTGTAAAAATTGCAGAAAATCCGATATCATCCTAAGTCCAAAACCACCCCGAACACCTCCGAAAACACTCCCGAGCCCTCGGGGCTCCTAACCAATCACACACCCTAACTCAATAACATCTTACAAACTTACTCGAGCGATCAAATCGCCAAAATAACCTCAAAATCATTGGATCAAGCCTCAAAATCATCATTTTCCTTTCAAACTTCATAAACTTAAAACTTTAGATATTTAGGTCCGAAACACGTCAAACGACGTCCGATTTCGACCAAACTTTACAGAAAGCGCTTAACACATATTTAAGACTTGTACCGGGCGTCGGAACCAAAATACGAGCCTGATACCACAGTCTTTTAATAAATTTTCATTTCCATTTTCCTTAATAATTTCAGAAAAACTATTTCACAGAAAAATTCATTTCTCGGGCTCTAGTCCTCGGAATTCGACTCCTGGCACATGCCCGAGTCCCATGTTTTTCTACGGACCTTCCGGGACCGTCCAATCTCGAGTCCGGGTCCGTTTACCAAAAATATTGACCGAAGTCAACCTTAAACATATTACTTAATTATCGTTCATTACTATCCGTATTTCCCTTTATTGTCTCTACTATTTGTAGTTGGATCAGTCCCTGCTATTGATATTACTTTGTTAATTTTATCTTTAGAGTTCATTATTATATCCTGTTCAATTTATTTGACTAGTAGGTGTCTTGACTGTTCCTCGTCACTACCCCACCGAGATTAGTCTTGATACTTATTGGGCGCCGCCGTGGTGTGCTCATACTATGCTTCTGTACATTTGTGTGTACAGGTCAGGTATTTGATCGGT
>NW_017682335.1:0-7556 GCF_001879085.1 Nicotiana attenuata | reverse complement strand
GCAATAACACTGCGAGTGGCATAACCCGAAGTCCCTTTCCACTCTAGTCGGGGCAATTCTGGCAAAGCCAAGGTCACGGTCTTGGCGTGACAATCTAAGATGGCATGATACGGGGACAACCAATCCATCCCCAATATAACGTCGAAGTCAACCATGACCAACAACAACAAATCTACCTGAGTCTCAAGACCTCCAATCACCCAATCCAAGAACGATGGGCTCGGTCGACCATAATAGAATCACCCACCGGTGCAGACACATAAACAGTAACACTCAATGAACCATTAGGCATGACCAAATGCGGCGCAAAATATAACCGAAGCTTCTCTACCACAAACCAGAACAGTACCTGCACCTTTACCTCTAATACCTTTACCTCCACTTCTCGCATCTCTACCTCCACCTCTAATACCTTTACCTCAACCTCTCGCATCTCTACATCCACCTCTAACACCTTTATCTCCACAAAGCCTCCGAAGACGTAGCTGATCTATCACCGGTCTGTGTTGCTGCTCAGCTGAAGAAGCGGTACATGACCTCGCCATTCGCAAAAGAACGGAGTAGAAATTTAATCGGCATTTGGGAAACCAATCGCACGACAAGAAAGAACAAATGAGAGGTTTTCCTAACTCAATAGACTTTGGGGAACAAGTACAGACGTCTCCGTACCTACCCCTCAGACTCTACTAAGTTTGTCGGTGAGTTGTGAGACCTATGTAACCTAGTGCTTTGATACCAACTTGTCACGACCCGGATTTCCCACCATCAGACTCATGATGGCGCCTACTCGTAGTAGCTAGGCAAGCCAACTTAATTACCTTTCCATTACTAGCAATTATCTTTAACAGTTTATAACATCAATATAGAACATAAAGTCTAATAAGAACAATAGCGGAAGTCTGTCTTAAAATGATGAATTTAAAACGCGGAATAGTCAAAAACAACCTCTACCCAAGATTTGGTGTCACATTACTCACGAACCACTAAGAATAAACTAAATACAAAGGTCTGAAAGAAATATAACAGCTGTCTGTCTCGAAAACAATGAGGTAACAGTCAAAAGGAAAACATAAAGAAGAGACGCCGGGTCTGCGGACGCCTGCAAGGCTACCTCAGTCTCGTGATAATGAAAGCCTGCTCCCATACTAATACTGATGCTGCTCCTCAAAACCTGGACCTGTGCAAAAATGCACAGAAGTGTAGCATCAGCACAACCGACCCCATGTGCTGGTAAGTGTCTAGCCTAACCCCGGCGAAGTAGTGACGAGGCTAGACCCGACACCACATAAACCTGTGCAGTCATAAATATACAGCGGAAATCGAATACAAGGCAATTAACAACATGGGAGGGGAAACATGCGATAGGGAGATACAATATTAACAGTAATCCCGAGTAACCAACTAAACAGCTTAGATCCACAATGAATAAGGAATCAATACTCAGATATAAACACATGGCATCAATAACAGTTGCAGCGTGCAACCCGCTCCATAATTACCATTTGTTGCGGCGTGCAACCCGCTCCACAATACCACCGTTGCGGCATGCAACCCGACCCATATAGTTTATCATGTATCATTGTTACGGCGCACAACCCGATCCTCAAATATTATTGTTGCGGCGTGCAACCCGATCCTCAATATCATTGTTGCGGCGCGCAACCCGATCCTCACATATTATTGTTGCGGCGCGCAACTCGATCCTCACATATTATTGTTGCGGCGTGCAACCCGATCCTCAATATCATTTTACAGTCCGACTCCCCAAACAGCAGTCACAATTAAGGGGCATACAAATAAGCAAATATTTGGCAAACATCCCGGCAAGGGAAAGAATCCAACAAGTTCAACCAAACGTCCCGGCAAGGGAATAATCAACAACGCTTTCTCTTTCTTACTTTTCTTATCTCACGATATCACTGGAGCCCAAGCTCCAAGAAATTTCTTATCTCGTATTCCGTCACAAACAACAATATAACAACTTCCCAGTAAGGGGACAAAACATCATCTCAAATATTCCGGCAAGGGGATTACTATAACCACATTAGCCCCAACATCTAACCACCACAGCTATAACAAACCTATTACCACACTTAACCATCTCAGCTATATCTAACCCATTACCTCACCTAACCACCCCATCTATAACTAACCGATTACATTACTTAACCACCTCAGCTATAACTATAGTCATCCCACGACACAAGGAAACATTCACCTAAGCAACCCTAGTATCCGTCAAGAACACAATGCAGAGGAATCACAACCCAACAATAGCCCGTCAAGAGGGCAACATAATGATCTCTTCTCTTCACAACTCGAGTAAATGCTCTAGAGGTTCAATTATCACTTGTACTGTCACAATTCGTACTACAACTGGAGCCGACGCTCCTAATTGAAACAAGTCATTTCATATACTTTTAGTATTCGTATCACAATTCGAGCCTATGCTCCCAGGAAATCAAGTGATCATATTTTCACATGTTATTCACAACATATAGAAATGCTCCAATAAACATGGAATTCACAATCAGTTCATGATAATCACATTATAAGGACTCACGGTCATGCTAGACACCAATGTATAGATACTCGTCACCATGCCTATACATCGTACTCGATCACATAGCAATTAGCAACAAGACTCGACTCCTATTCCCTCAAGCTAGGGTTAAACAAAACACTTACCTCAAAGCCTTGAAATCCACTTAATCCTCAACTATCGCTTTACCTCGTGATTCCACCTCCAATACAGTGATATCTAGGCATAATTAATTCAACAATATCAATAAAGACTCAATGGAAACTTCTCATAGCCTAGATATAAATTTTCTAGCATTATTCCAAAAATACCAATATTAGACACCGGGCCCACATGGTCCAAACTCTAGGCTCGGACCAAAACCCGATCACCCCATAACCCCACGAGTNAGTGATATCTAGGCATAATTAATTCAACAATATCAATAAGACTCAATGGCAATTTCTCATAGCCTAGATATGAATTTTCTAGCCTTATTCCAAAAATACCAAAATTAGACACCGGGCCCACATGGTCCAAACTCTAGGCTCGGACCAAAACCCGATCACCCATAACCCCACGAGTGCAAATATATAATTTGTTTTAAGATTCGACCCCAAATTGAGGTTGAATCACCCAAAATTCTCAAAACCCTAACTCTACCCAAAACCCATAATTTCTACCTTGATTTCATGTTTTTAGGGCTAGGAATTCACTAATTAATGAAGGAAATTGAAGGAAACAAGTTGAACAATGCTTACCCAAGAAGTTTTGATGAAAGGGAGCTTCAATGGACGTCTAAGTGCTTGGAGAAGAAAGGGTTTCGTGTGTTTTTATGAAAAATCCCGTGCTACTGTTCTGTTTTTAACTTAAAAATTTGCTGGGCAAAATTGCCCTACGCGATCGTGGAAATAGGGATGCGATCGCGAAGGGTACCACTGACTGGTCATCGCGATCGCGTGGAGGGTTACGCGATCGCGTAAAAAGAACTACTGGGGGTCCAAGGATTTGGCTTACGCGATCGCGTGGTTCAAGACGCGATCGCGAAGGAAGATGACTCAGTGCTATGCGATCGCGTGGGGAAGAGCGCGATCGCGAAGAAGGAAATCCCTGTGTAAAAATTGCAGAAAATCTGATATCATCCTAAGTCCAAAACAACCCCGAACACCTCCGAAAACACTCCCGAGCCCTCGGGGCTCCTAACCAATCACACACCCTAACTCAATAACATCTTACGAACTTACTCGAGCGATCAAATCGCCAAAATAACCTCAAAATCATTAGATCAAACCTCAAAATCATCATTTTCCTTTCAAACTTCATAAACTTAAAACTTTAGATATTTAGGTCCGAAACACGTCAAACGACGTCCGATTTCGACCAAACTTTACAGAAAGCGCTTAACACATATTTAAGACTTGTACCGGGCGTCGGAACCAAAATACGAGCCTGATACCACAGTCTTTTAATAAATTTTCATTTCCATTTTCCTTAATAATTTCAGAAAAACTATTTCACAGAAAAATTCATTTCTCGGGCTCTAGTCCTCGGAATTCGACTCCGGGCACATGCCCGAGTCCCATATTTTTCTACGGACCTTCTGGGACCGTCCAATCTCGAGTCCGGGTCCGTTTACCAAAAATATTGACCGAAGTCAACCTTAAACATATTACTTAATTATCGTTCATTACTATCCGTATTTCCCTTTATTGTCTCTACTATTTGTAGTTGGATCAGTCCCTGCTATTGATATTACTTTGTTAATTTTATCTTTAGAGTTCATTATTATATCCTGTTCAATTTATTTGACTAGTAGGTGTCTTGACTGTTCCTCGTCACTACCCCACCGAGATTAGTCTTGATACTTATTGGGCGCCGCCGTGGTGTGCTCATACTATGCTTCTGTACATTTGTGTGTACAGGTCAGGTATTTGATCGGTAGTAGTTGTGCGGATCATCGCGGTGGAGATTCAAGGTAAACCTGATACTGCGTTCGCAAGCCTCGGAGTCACCTTCGTTTGTATTTGCTTTCATTTGTTCCTTCTTGTTCTGGAACAGTGTTGCTTTCATTTTGACATATGCAATAACACTGCGAGTGGCATAACCCGAAGTCCCTCTCCACTCTAGTCGGGGCAATTCTGGCAAAGCCAAGGTCACGGTCTTGGCGTGACAATCTAAGATGGCATGATACGGGGACAACCAATCCATCCCCAATATAACGTCGAAGTCAACCATGACCAACAACAACAAATCTACCTGAGTCTCAAGACCTCCAATCACCCAATCCAAGAACGATGGGCTCGGTCGACCATAATAGAATCACCCACCGGTGCAGACACATAAACAGTAACACTCAATGAACCATTAGGCATGACCAAATGCGGCGCAAAATATAACCGAAGCTTCTCTACCACAAACCAGAACAGTACCTGCACCTTCACCTCTAATACCTTTACCTCCACTTCTCGCATCTCTACCTCCACCTCTAATACCTTTACCTCAACCTCTTGCATCTCTACATCCACCTCTAACACCTTTATCTCCACAAAGCCTCCGAAGACGTAGCTGATCTATCACCGGTCTGTGTTGCTGCTCAGCTGAAGAAGCGGTACATGACCTCGCCATTCGCAAAAGAACGGAGTAGAAATTTAATCGGCATTTGGGAACCAATCGCACGACAGAAAGACAAATGAGAGNNNNACTCCATTGGACTCCACAATGCCCATGTTTCGAAGAACCTCGTGGCAGCTGTATAAGAAATCCTGGGGGTCCTCAGAAGAAGCTCCGCTGAATGTAGTAGTGAAAAGCTTGGTGAACCTGTCCAACCTCCACAAAGCATCAGCGGACATAGCCGCTCCATCACCGGCCCGTGCAACTACTCCCGGCTGAACTGCCACAGCTGTCTGAGCCGGTGGAATCTGAGTCTGGGGAGCTACCTGCTCCGGAGTACGTGCAGCAGCAGTCTGGGCTCCTCCTCCAGCCTGGGAAGTGGCTGGTGCTGCAGGAAGTAATCCTGCTCGGGTGACATTCTCCATGAGGCCAACCAACCGGACCAAGGCGTCCTGAAGAACTGGGGTAGCAATAAACCCCTGTGGGACCTGAGCTGGGCCCACCGAAATTGTCTGAGCTGGGGCCGGAACCTCCTCGTCAAGGCCAACCTGAGGGTCCGCCACTGGTGTTGCTGTTGGTGGCTGGGCCCTTCCCCTACCACGGCCCCTACCACGGCCACGTCCTCTGCCCCTAGCGGGAGCTGCCTGGGGCTCGGACTGCTGATCGGAGTGAGAAAGCGCGTGTTCTCGCCATCTGCGAAAGAACAGAGTGGAAATTCAATCAGCATTTAAGAAACCAAATCGCACGACAAGAAAGAACAAATGAGAGATTTTTCCTAACTCAATAGACTCTGGGGAACAAGTACAGACGTCTCCGTACCTACCCCTCAGACTCTACTAAGTTTGTCGGTGAGTTGTGAGACCTATGTAACCTAGTGCTCTGATACCAACTTGTCACGACCCGGATTTCCCACCATCAGAGTCGTGATGGCGCCTACTCGTGGTAGCTAGGCAAGCCAACTTAATTACCTTTCTATCACTAGCAATTATCTTTAACAGTTTATAACATCAATATAGAACATAAAATCTAATAAGAACAATAGCGGAAGTCTGTCTTAAAATGATGAATTTAAAATGCGGAATAGTCAAAAATAACCTCTACCCAAGATTTGGTGTCACATTACTCACGAACCACTAAGAATAAACTAAATACAAAGGTCTGAAAGAAATATAATAGCTGTCTGTCTCAAAACAAGGAGGCAACAGTCTAAAAGAAAACGATGAGAAGAGACGCCGGGCCTGCGGACGCCTGCAAGGCTACCTCAGTCTCGTGAATATGAAAGCCTGCTCCCGTACTACCGCTGCTGCTGCTCCTCAAAACCTGGACCTGTGCAAAAATTGCACAGAAGTGTAGCATCAGCACAACCGACCCCATGTGCTGGTAAGTGTCTAGCCTAACCCCGGCGAAGTAGTGACGAGGCTAGACTGGACACCACATAAACCTGTGCAGTTACAAATATGCAGCGGAAATCGAATACAAAGCAATTACCAACATGGGAGGGGAAACATGCTATGGGGAGTTACAATAATAACAATAATCCAGAGTAACAACTAAAGCAACTTAGGTTCACAATGAATAAAGAATCAATACTCAAATACAAACACATAGCCTCAATAACTGTTGCGGCGTGCAACCCGCTCCATAATTACCATTGTTGCGGCGTGCAACCTGCTCCACAAATATCCATTGTTTGCGGCGTGCAACCCGACCCATTATCATTTATCATGTATCATTGTTGCGGCGCGCAACCCGATCCTCACATTTATTGTTGCGGCGTGCAACCCGATCCTCAATATCATTGTTGCGGCGCGCAACCCGATCCTCAATATCATTTAACAGCCCGACTCCCCAAACAACAGTCACAATAAAGGGGCATAAAAATAAGCAAATATTTGACAAACATCCCGGCAAGGGAAAGAATTCAACAAATGCAACCAAACATCCCGGCAAGGGAATAATCAACAACGCTTTCTCTTTCTTACTTTCCTTATCTTTTAATTCACTTTACTATTTTGAGCCAACGCTCCAAAGAATCAAGTCTTTTCGTATACTTTCAATATTCGTATAACAATTTGAGCCAATGCTCCCAGGAATCAAGTGATCATATTACCGTTCACATGTTATTCACAACAACTAGAAATCCTCCAATAAACACGGAGTTCACAACCAAATCATGATAATCACATTATAAGGACTCACGGTCATGCTAGACACCAATGTATAGATACTCGTCACCATGCCTATACATCGTACTCGATCACATAGCAATTAACAACAAGATTCAACTCCTATTCCCTCAAGCTAGGGTTAAACCAAACACTTACCTCAAAGCCTTGAAATCCACTTAATCCTCAACTATTGCTTTACTTCGCGGTTCCACCTCCAATTCGCTCGAATCTAATCAAAAATTGCTCAATTACTTTAG
>NW_017682334.1:0-10089 GCF_001879085.1 Nicotiana attenuata | reverse complement strand
TCTCGGCGTCTCCCAAATTTACTGTTTCGGTCTCGTCCAGATTGGACTTAGGCTTGTTCTCAAAGTTCTCAACTTCTGTGACAATTTCCTCGAGTATATCATCTTCTTCCTCTGAGTCACTATTCTCATGTTGCGTTGCCTCATTACATGTCACAGTCACCGGTTCATCAGGAAAAGTAATAATGACACTGTAGAAGGGAAAAGTTTAAAAATAGTAATGAATAATGATAAAGGACAAATGCATTTGATTAAAACTAAGAAAAATTGTTCAAACAAAGCTTCGCTCGATGAATCGAGCGTTTATTTTGAAACAAAGGAATCTTAAAACAAAATTGCAGGAAATTTTGAATGCATAGAACAGCTATAAATTCTGCCAAGCTACCCAGGGACTCGGCGGGCTTGGGATGGTGTGGCGGTCCAGTTTCTGAGGACAGCTCCCTTTGCAGTCTGAATGGTGAGGCCTTCTTTCTCCTCCTCCTCAATTATGGCACTGCAATCCATATCCTCATCTTCCATGAACAAATCCTTCAGCCCAGCTAGTGCTTCTTCTTCTGTGGTTCCCCATATTGTGTCGGCCTGGTGGAAAGCTTGTTCCAAACGGGGCACTAGCTGCTCAAGAGGGTAATATGGTCCACGCCATGGAGGCGACCAATTCCTGTATTCTTGCCATGTGTACTGGTATCCGAGCCCAAAGATAGTACCATGATTCTTCAGCTTTACTGGTTTGGTGATGCCTTGGAGGTTCTTTCCCAATCCTTTGCCGAGTTCATATCCAGACCATGCTAATATGCTTTCTATATTATTACTCCACCACTTGTCTTTTCCGACAGCATTGACCCGTTCGATGTGATGGTAGGTTTACCCTCCTAGCCTTCTTCTATGTTCAATGGCCGGGATGGTCTGACTAGTATAGATGGGGTTACTTCCATCTCCGTGAATGATTACCTCTTGGCGGTTCCATTCAAATTTCACGGCTTGAGGTAGCGTGGAAGGCACGGCTCCAGCAGCATGGATCCATGGCCGGCCCAACAGAAGGTTATATGAGGTTGGTATGTCAAGTACCTGAAATTCAACGTCGAACCAAGTTGGTCCCATTTGCAAACAAAGCTTTATTTCCCCGATCGTGGCCCTCTGGGACCCATCAAAAGCCTTCACATTCATGCTTCCGGTCCGTATTTCATGAAAACCTTTGTCCAACCTTTTCAGGGTGTCCAACGGACAAATATTTAGACTCGAACCTCTATCAATCAGGACCATAGCAATGAACTTTCTTCAAATTATACTGTAATATGCAAGGCTCGATTGTGATTCCGTCCCTCGAGTGGCAGCTCATCCTCGTGGAAGATGATCTTATGGCTTTCTAGTACTTGCCCAACCATGTTGGCCATTTCTCCGCTGGTGATGTTACTGGGTACGTAGGCCTCGCTCAACACTTTCATTAAGGCGTTCTGGTGTGACTCAGAATTCTGCAATACTGATAGGATAGATATCTGAGCAGGGACTTTGTTCATGTGGTCAACAACAGAATACTCCTTTGCTTGTACTTTTCTCCATAGGTCATCTGGCCCAGTCTCAATAATAGATTGCCTAGCAATGGCTTCCTTACTTGAAGCTCCTAGATGTTCAGGTGCATAGACTCTTCCGGTCCTAGTCATTCCCTGTGCCATGTTAGATTCCTTTACCTTGGCCTTCCCGTTCCGCCGAGCCTCAGTGACATAATCCCAGGGTATTGGTTTTGAGTTGAATCGGGGCGTGGTCGATACTGTCACAGTGAAGGGTGTGACCACTTCTACTTCAAATGGAGTGGGGGTGGCTGCGGGCGGAGCCACTTCTACCTCGAATAGATCTGGTGTATTTACCTCAACCTCGATCGGTGCCTGAGTCTAAACCACAATGGGGGTAAGTCTGACTGCAACCTTAGAGTCATCGCCTTCCCGAATAAGCCTGATCGACCCCTCAGTGTCCCATTCTTCATTTGTCTCTATCACATGTATACCATCACCTCTGTGATCAGGGAGGGGATTGTTGTGGACATCAGGGGAGGCCTCCTTTGCTTGTATGACCTTGTTGTCAATTAGCGTCTGGATCTTATCCTTCAGTGTCCGGCACTCAGCAGTGGTGTGCCCTTTCATACCGGAATTGTATGCACAAGTCTTGTTCGGATTGACCCAATGGGATGGATTTTCGAATGATACAGCGGGAACAGGAGTGACATAACCGGCAGCTTTCAATCTATCATATAATTGATCAATGGGCTCAGCAATGGCGGTATACTGTCTAGGTGGCTTGCGGTCAAAGTTGGGTCGTGGTCTCGAATAATTTTAACGGGCTGGCGGTGATTGGAAGTGCGATGGTTGGGAGTTATAGATGTGATAAACAGAGGCTGGTTGGGAGTATCTGGGAGATGAAGGTTGATATGTGGGCGGTGATGCTTGGTACGTGGGTGGAGGTGTTTGGTATGTGGGTGGAGGTGTTTGATAGACAAGTGGGGATTTTGGGCCTTGGGCTACCATTACTACCCTAGCATCTCTCTTCTTCGATATGCCACCTGACTGTAGTGCTTTATTCGTAGCTTTCAAAGCCTCGAAGTTTGTTACCATTCCACTCTTGATCCCTTCTTCAATCCTTTCTTCGAGTTTGATGATGTCAGAGAATTTGTGATTTTTGATAACCATCAGCCTCTCATAATATTGTGGGTCCTGTGCCCTGACAAAGAATTTATTCATCTGTTCTTCGTCCAAGGATGGCCTGACCTTGGCCGCTTCCGACCTCGAACGAGTAGCATATTCACGAAAGGTCTCAGTAGGTTTGCTCTAAAATTCTGAATATAGAAGACATCCGGTGCATTCTCTATGTTGAACCTGAACCGGTCCATGAAATCTTACGCCATGCTTACCCAATTCGACCACTTCTTTGGATTTTGGCTGATATACCAAGACAATGCGTCCCCAGTGAGGCTCCTCATAAAGAGCTTCATTCGGATTTTTTCATCTTTCCCGACCTCGACAAGTTTTTCATAGTAGGTTTTTAGGTGAACCCTAGGATCATCTGTGCCATCGAACATTTCGAACTTGGGAGGTTTGTACCCCTCCGGCAATTCCACATCGGGCTGTATGTACAGATCTTCGTAATTCAAGCCTTCTATTCCTCTATCGCCTTTAACACCTTGAACTTGACTTGATAACTTTTTAAGTTCTTCAGCCATGTTCTTAATGAGCATGTCCTTTTCGGTGGGTTCCGGTGTACAGGGAATTGGTTGGGTAGAATGTGGTATAGTTTCCACGTGTATGGGGTTGCTCTGATGGGTGCCAGGAACTTGGTTATAGTGGTGGAGTTTTGTGGATCGGGGACAAATGGTGGTGTATTTTGGGGAGTGTGGTAAGTGGTGGTTGACGGGTACTGAATTGGATGGTGATGTTGTTGTGGTGGGGTTGGTACTAGTAGTGGAGTTGCATATTGTTTTGGTGCGGTAGGATTTTGTGGCTGTTGGTTTTGTGTGTTTTGAGGAGCTGTCGGGTTCTTTGCGTTCTGTTGGTGGACATCAGGGGCATTGAGGGTTAGTGACAAATTTGCCAAATTGCGGACCTGCTCAAGTTCTCCTTGCAGTTCTAATATCCTTTGTTCTAGTCTTAGGACCAGGTCATTCGGGGCCGGAGTACTGCGGCCGTCGAAAGTCTCTGTGTTCTCAATGTTTTCCTTTCGGATTCCACATATATCGTCCATCTTTACTTTCCTTCTGCTTTATGTGTTGCTTGGAGAAGGAGGAGGTGGAGGGCCTCTGGATCTGGTGTGATATGCTGATGGGGCCAGTATGATCGAACCAACCTAAGGGGATGGGAATAATAATAATAATAAAAAATAAGCAAAACAAAAGGTGACAAGTTAGTGAGGATCCTGAAATGTTTGCAGTATTTAAACACATATTGCGGAAATATAAATTCGCATCCTTATTTGGGAGCCTTGTTGTGCCCGAGGTAGGCCTAGCGACAAGTAGATTTGGAGAACTTTTAATGCCAGTAAATGCTTCATTTCATAATGTAAGAATAGACGAGTCCCAAAACGACACTAAAATAATGATAAAAATGACTTACTATTGGCACTTGGCCTTATTACATTTTAGAAAAAGCAAAATAAACCTAGCCTATTTGGTCCCAGAAGGACCTTCCCCAGGTTCGATCTTCCGGACTCCATCATAGAGATTTCCCAGCTCGCGCAACCCCAGCAGTAAGTAGGCTCTGGCCAAGTGTCCTCTTTCAGGTCCTTCAGCATTCTGGCATTTTTCAATCCTCTTGATGACCTTACCTTCCAGCTCCACTATCCCTCACTCCATATATTCTAGTTTCTTGTTGGAAGTGACCGCCATCTCTTTCCACTCATCGATCAACCTTACATTCCTCTCATGTATTTCCCGGTGTTCATTTTCAGAGTCGTGGACCCTCTTGCGCAGCCTGTTGCACTTAACCTGAGCTTCAGCTTCCTCATCTATGATTCAATTCCCTCGATTGGCCCCCGGTGTCGCCATTCCTTTCAGATTGTCCTCCAACCATTCCGGGTAGAGAGTCTCGTACCCTGCGTGATACCTATCTGGCTCGACGGTGTTCTTCTCCACGATGATCTTGCAGTGCCACATGTGCTGAGCCTGGCACTTATAAGGGACGTCGTTGTCTTGAAAGTCTGCCCTGAAGTGACTCATCTTGACAACCCTTGGTACGACCTGCTTTCGGCCTGCTTGCCTCATAACTCGCATAGGGACATATGGGTATATCCCTCTCAACCCGATTAGCACCAAGTACGGAGCATCCCTAGATCTGATAATAAACTCGTCCGTGGGGAACCATTCGACCATCCATTGCACCTGTTCCTCGGTTAGATTATCGAAGAACTATACCCATTCCTTGGCGCTTTCTGGCTGAGCAAATCTATCTGGAATATAATTCATCTGCTTGGGATGATGGAAAGCAATGTGGTCGTTCCAGGCCCTCCGTGGAAATTCTTGGCGATAGTGACCCCTTTGGAAATGCTCCAACAACCATAACTGCAGCAATAGGTTGCAACCCTCAAAATGATTTACCCCTCTTTGACAATTCTCTAGAGCCCTATAGATGTCGGCTACGATCATGGGGACTACGGCATACGCTTGTCCATTAATCCCTTCCATCAAAGTTTTTGCAACTATAGCTAACCTAGTGTGAATTCTTCCCTTTTTCATTGGGAACACTATTAGGCCTAGGAAACACACCATGAATACAAATACCCTGCGGTGGATATGACCTAGAGAAGTGAGCGAGATCTCATCATGGTAGGTGCGGAAAGATTTGCTA
The DNA here is from genome assembly GCF_001879085.1 of Nicotiana attenuata. Taxonomy (NCBI): domain Eukaryota; kingdom Viridiplantae; phylum Streptophyta; class Magnoliopsida; order Solanales; family Solanaceae; genus Nicotiana; species Nicotiana attenuata. The sequence continues at coordinate 4,768 of NW_017682334.1, read as the reverse complement.
TGGCCATACCTCTCGTACAAGTATTCGAAAGGCACATAAGATTCCTTCAAGCACACTAAGTCGACATTCTTCTTCAACCCCATCATCATCAAAAATCCCCTGCCCGTACGATTTTCTTGTACCAACAGCCCAGGACTATCCCAATTAAACCCGCAAGCCCTCCAATTTCCTCCAAAAGCGGTGTTATTTCTATGTCGACGAAACGAAACACCGCCCTCTCACTGTCCCAAAATAAGGTGGCAGTTTCGACTAGTTTGTTGTTTGGATCAATATACAGCAGGGAGGGCAGGTTACCCAGGTATTTCCTCACATGTTTCTTGTCACTTGCGGAAAGGTCTTCCACCAATCTAACAGTAGGGATGGGATATTGCAAACCATACCGAATCTAGGGACCTCGTGCTTTATTTCCTGCAAAACAAAAGGTTAGACTTTACCCACACCGGGCTCGACTATTTATACATTTATTATTAGCATATCGGCATTTAGTTCTCCAAATTAATGCACATAATGTGGTTGTGTCCGTTGGGATTATGGAAAAACGCGATGGACTTTGGATAAGGCTTATCTTAAAGGATCATTATGCGGACAATATAACTGATCCGGCTAGGTTTGACCATGATGCATGCACAATTTTGACCAGAGTAAGGTTTCTATGGGGTTTTAGACTGGTACCCTCGAGCGGACAACTTGAGGGGGAAGGCACAGAACCATCGACTACACTACTGATCGACTGGTTTTACCGCAAATAAGCCTTTCCGAATTTAAGGGTAGTAAATAGGAAGAGCTCAACCACTCATTAAAGCGTTGCTATAGGATTTGTTACGCACGAGTGGAATATGATGTGGAGCATGATTTATGCAGCAATTAATAACATGTAGTCAGGTATTTTCACGTAGGAAAAATAAATACAGCATTTAAATAATTGAAAGACGGTTACAAAAAAAAGGAAACAAAAAGACTAGTCAGTTTCAAGAATAAAGAACAATAAATGCTTAAAAGAAAACAGACAGTCAAAATAAAAATAGGGGGAGAGGGTATGGGATAAAGCATGCTTGGACTAATTTGTAAGAGCAAGTTCGTTATAGTAAGAGCCTAGAAATATCCCCAGCAGAGTCGATATGCTGTCGCGCCCCTTTTTCCCTTCATCTTTTGACGGGGAGAGAGGTCCGGGTTTCGACATTCATGGGGTGTAATGACTAATTTCCTTTTGGGAATTGGGTATTTGAAAAGTCGTCACCTAACGGATGATGGTGCGTTAGGGCACCTAGAGCGATTAACTCTTGGGTTGGTTTGCATTACCAGAGATTAGGGTAAGTGCTCGAAATAACCTCGAGGGGAAGGTGTTAGGCACCCCTCTTGGTCCACAACTGTGGGTCCCGTCTGAACTTACATTCACAAATCAGTCCATTACAAGTAAATAATTGAATCAACTAGGTCGCAAGTAAAGCACGTTAGAGTAACTCAAGTAGTAAGATAAAGTTTTGAACAATTTGTAAAACAAAGTTTTAAAGAAAGGATTTGGTAAAGAGGGGTCCTAGGTTGGTTATCCTATAGGATCACATCAGTACAATGCCCGGTAATCACTCCTTGGAAAGGGGCTACGCGTGGCGTTAGCGCACCGGTCATCATATCCATATCTACCCTTCCCATCCCCTTATTGGTCATGCAAAGCGAGTGTTTGGTCAATGATTCCTATTGCGTGCTGCTACCCGTCCCTTCTTAATGGTCCTGGAGGGATTTAGGACCTCTACCTATAGGTGGTTCTAGACAGACCCCTAAGGTTTTAAAAAGGTGAAAATTCTAAGGCGACAAGCAAAACACTTAGGACTTTCAGCACATAAAGGGAGCAATTAGAGGCTCAAAGTCTCCTCCTCAATCAAACACATAAGAAGCACGACTCAAGCAGAGTTAAAGTCTTTTATTAGACAAACTCCCAAAGCAGGATATCTAAGTGAATATGCAGATACAAACAAACCCCCTTTTTTAGGTTCAGAAATTATACCCTAACAGTTGCCTAAGGATTTCTTTTAAAGCCTTTTAGGATCAAAAAAAACGTTAACCAATAGAGAAAGTTTCAGAGAATGCAATTTGAAAACGCCCTGGAGGCTCGCCTATACGTGGAGTGCTGACTAGCACATTTGTATAGAAACCAAAGCAGGTTTTGAAACGGACTTCGTTAATACCTATAGGCATGATATCTAATGAGATTGAGGCAGTATGAAAGAGCTTGTTTCTAGAAATACCAATACAGAAATAAATTAGGGTGGACTAAGTTGATTTATTTAGACTAAATCAGACTGACAAACAGAATTGCAAGTAGAATTCCCTATAGGCATGATGTCTATGTTTGTTAATCTGATTTTAAGACATGCAGACATAAACACTTGCCATAACATAATTTGGATTAATTCCTATAGGCATGGCATCTATTAGTTAATCTGATTGAAGGCACCTATAGGCATGCTTTCTAAACATGACAGAATGTAGAACCTTATAAACATGATTTCTACTTGGTGAGGCAATCGAATTTAAGCATGAAGGCCTAGGAGCATGATTTCTATTGGGAAACAATCAGATTTAAACATGAAGTTCAAGGAGCATGATTTCTACTTAGTAAAGCAAACAGATTTAAAAGTAAAATCCTATGAGCATGATTTCTACCCATTAACCCATAAAACATGTATCTACCCACCCCTTTTCACTAAATACCCCGATATCTGTTTACAAGTTATTACAGACCAATGAATGAATTACATAAGTAAATAAAAAAATCAAGAAGCTATTCTATAGGGAGCCTCCGACTAGGCCCAGATTTCCCAAAGCCTCCCATGGTCTCGTATGCCTCAGTTCCATAGACAAAATCATAGTCTAGGTGCATCAAAGTTTCCTAAGGATCTCAAGGATCCCGGGCAGTGCTTACACCTAGAAATAGCAACCAAGAATTGAACAAGTGCAGTGTGGAAAGGCCAGCCTCAGTATGCCAGAGTTCAGAGGGTTCTCAAGAGGATCCCAAGGCAGTACACATACTAGAGGGGGCAGAACTTATTGACTAGGAGTAGAGTGAGAAGTGATGGACACAAGTTGAAAGGTTTTAGTAGAAAACTGTATTAAAACAAAAGTTTGTTGGAAAGTAATAAAGCAATGGAGACTGTTTGAAAAGAGATTGAAGGAATGAACAAAAGTCCAAACATCTTAGGATAGGTTTATACATAGACAATTCACAGAACCAAGTAAACTCAGTAGTCACACATAGGGGTCAAGGGGTTTGGGATACATAGAACACTTGACTATAAACACATAACCCAGTAAAGGTCTAGGACTGGTTTAGACATGCTCAGAAATAGTTGACCAGACATAGTCACAAAACCAGGCATGAAGAACATAACCACATAGAGGAGTGATAGGGATTTGGGGATTTATGGTGGTAAACACATAAAAAGTAAGAGATGATTGGTGTAGACATGCTCAGAAACAAACAGAAAGGGAAATATACTGATCTCAAGGGAGGGGAAGATATGATAACATGCTAGTAATGCAACCCTCAACTACAAGTTTCACAACAAAACCACAAATACAAGCAAACTAGAAACAATATAAACTGATACAATAAGAGAATCATATTGTTGTTGGAAGTTTGAATTGAAACTAGGACATACCAGTAAAGAGGGTAGTGAGCAGAATGAAAGAACAAGAGAGCACAAATATTTAGCCTTGGCTTGCAGCCGGCTAACTTAGAGCAGTAACAAGTAGCACAAGAGAGAGGGCAGAATTTTTAAGTATGAGAGATAGTTTTGAACCATGTGTTCTCGTGTTGTGCTAATGAAATACTAGAGTATTTATAGTTTGAAAACAGGTAGTAAATAAGGTAAAAATCATAGTAACATAATAATTGAGGAACTCAGAATCAATCAATCAAAAAATCAAAGCAAGTACTTCCTTTATTAAGGGAACTAAATCAAACGGTAAGAATCAACACCGTATAAGGCAAGAAGAAGAAAATCAGTACAGGACTAATAAGGAAAGAATCAAAACTCAGTAAGCATAGGGTAGCCAATTAAGACAAAATTTAGAAAAACTCCGATTAAGGAATGATTTAGTAAAAATAAAGTACTACGGCAAATAAGGTAATGGAATCAGTCAATTTAAACAAACAAGTAGAATTTTAGGGTTTTAAGAGAAATCTTTCAATTAAACCATCAACTAAGGAAATTAGAATCAATCAAGAGGGAGTCATGATTCTTTACTTCAACATATAAATAGAGAAGATCAAATAGACGTAGCAAACAGGCAAGGCCAGCAATATCGACAGAAAGAGGCAAGAGATGAACACTCAAGATGAATACAATCACATAGAGGCGATATAGGTAGGTTAAAGACTCAGTAAAACCCATTCGAAGCATGGTAATCACAGAAGCTTAACAAGAATCAAGTATTCAGGCTAACACACAAAACCAAGACAAAGAAGATCTAAAAAGAAATTAGGGCTTTTAACAGAGGTGAGTTGAAAAGGCAGTAAGAACATAGAATCAATCAAGATATGCATGGAAAAGGTTTAAACATAAAGAAAAAATCAGTTTGAACGAGTGCAGAAGAACTCTGAGAAACCCTAACTTTAACGAAAGTAAAAACGGCTTAAAGTTGATGATTTTCAAAAGAAGTTTGAGAATAGTGTAAAACATAGAAAGGAACAGACTTAAATCGTTAAAAATAGCCTAGATCTAAGAGATTCAAACAAAGTTAGGGCTTCAAAGGAAAACCAGATAGAAAC
>NW_017682333.1:0-10089 GCF_001879085.1 Nicotiana attenuata | reverse complement strand
TTCGGGATCAAGTCAAACGTAGTTCAGGTCATAGGAATTACTTTGCTGTTGCAATCTTTCCTTTTCTTCCACTTTCTTTTCATTTTTTCTTTCCTTTATTTTTCTTTTCATTTTTTCTTTTCATTTCTTTTTTCTTTTCTTCATTTTTCTTTTCTTCTTTTTTTTCTTTTCTTCTTTTCTTTTTTTTTCCTCTTTTTTTTCTTCTTCTTTTTTCTTTTCTTTCCGTTGGACTGTGTTTTCTTATTTCTTCACTGTTTTCCCTTGCTCGATCTTCCGAGTTGTTATTGATTCCGAAAGAGTGGTACGAAAGAAAGTAAATGAGTCTCAAAAGGGGTAACAAAGGATAAAGTGTTTGGATAGCAGAACAAAATGCCTTCGTCATTTCAATCTCAAAAACATGCCAAGTACAATAAAGTACAATTAAACCACGAAATGATACATAGTATCGCTTGACTGCGTCAGAGTTGATAGCCATTTCTACACATTTTCCTTCCACATCTGTCAAATATAAAGCGCCATTGGACAACACTCTGGTTACAACAAATGGCCCCTGCCAGTTCGGGGCGAACTTTCCTTTTGCCTCGGCCCAATGAGGTAAGATACGCTTCAACACCAATTGCCCTACTTCGAATTTCCGCGGACGCACCTTCTTGTTATATGCTCTTGCCATCCTCTGTTGGTACAACTGACCGTGACACACTGCTGCCAATCTTTTCTCATCAATCAAACTTAGTTGTTCCAAGTGGGCTTTAACCCATTCAACATCATCAATTTCCGCCTCGGCGATGATCCAAAGGGACAGGATTTCGACCTCTGCGGGTATTACTGCTTCAGTTCCATACACTAGTGAATAAGGAGTCGCCCCTACTGAAGTGCGGACAGTAGTGTGATAGCCCAACAGGGCAAAAGGTAACTTCTCATGTCATTTCCTTGACCCCTCTACCATTTTCTGAAGTATTTTCTTGATGTTCTTGTTAGCTGCTTCGATTGCTCCATTTGCCTTAGGACGATATGGTGTGGAGTTGCGGTGCGTGATCTTAAACTGCTGACATGTCTCTGCCATCAAATGACTGTTGAGATTGGCACCATTGTCTGTGATGATTACCTTCGGGATCCTAAACCGACATATGATATTCGAATGCACGAAATCAACCACTGCCTTCTTGGTCACAGATTTGAAGGTTTTTGCTTCAACCCACTTAGTGAAATAATCAATAGCTACCAGAATGAACCTGTGCCCATTTGACGCCGCTGGCTCGATCGGTCCAATGACATCCATTCGCCAAGCAACAAACGGCCATGGTGCTGACATTGTATGCAATTCAGTTGGCGGAGAATGAATCAAATCTCCATGTACCTGACATTGATGACACTTGCGTAAAAATTTGATGCAACCCCTTTCCATAGTAAGCCAATAATAACCTGCTCGGAGAATCTTCTTTGCCAATACATATCCGCTCATATGAGGCCCGCAAACTCCCGCATGTACCTCAGCCATGATAACTATAGCTTGTTTAGCATCCATGCATCTCCACAATCCAAGATCTGGAGTTCTTTTGTACAACACTCCTCCACTGAAGAAAAATCCGCTTGCCAAGCGTCAATTGATCCCCTGTAGCTTGTGCTGGGTATACTCCCATCCGGAGATATTCTTTGATATCATGGAACCACGGCTCACCATCAAGTTCTTCTTCCACCATATTACAATAAGTATGCTGATCTCGGACCTGAATCTGTAACGGGTCCACATAAGCCTTGTCTGGATGATGTAACATTGACGCCAAAGTGGCCAAAGCGTCGGCAACCTCATTGTGAATCCTTGGAATATGCTTGAAGTCTATTGATTGGAACCGTTGACAAAGTTCATGCAAACACTGCCGATATGGTATGAGCTTCAAATCTCGTGTCTCCCATTCACCTTGAATCTGGTGTACCAGAAGATTCGAGTCACCCATGACCAAGATTTCCTGGACACCCATGTCTATAGCCAGTCTCAAACCCAAGATACATGCCTCGTATTCAGCCATGTTATTGGTGCAATAGAAACGATGTTGAGCAGTGACAGGGTAGTGTTGCCCTGTCTCAGAAATCAGTACTGCTCCTATCCCGACACCCTTGGCGTTGGCAGCTCCATCAAAGAATAATTTCCATCCTGGCTTCTCAACTTGTTCTAAGTCTTCAACATGCATTATCTCTTCATCAGGGAAGTATGTTTTCAAAGGTTCAAATTCATCATCAACTGGATTCTCGGCCAAATGATCAGCCAGCGCTTGTGCTTTCATTGCAGTCCGGGTCACGTAGACAATATCGAACTCCGTAAGCAAGATTTGCCATTTCGCCAGCCTCCCTGTGGGCATGGGCTTCTGAAAAATGTACTTCAACGGATCCAACCGAGAGATGAGATAGGTGGTATAAGCTGACAAGTAATGTTTCAGCTTCTGCGCTACCCAGGTTAAGGCACAACACGTCTTCTCAAGTTGAGTGTACTTTACCTCATATGATGTGAACTTCTTGCTGAGGTAGTAAATTGCCTGCTCTTTCCTTCCTGTGATGTCATGCTGCCCCAGTACACAACCAAAAGAATTATCCAGCACGGTCAGATAAAGGATCAAGGGTCTTCCCGGCTCCGGCGGGACCAACACAGGTGGACTAGCCAAATACTCCTTAATCTTGTCAAATGCTGCTTGACATTCATCCGTCCACCTGACCGCAGCATCTTTCTTTAGCAGCTTGAAGATGGGCTCGCATGTTGTTGTAAGCTGGGGAATGAACCTGCTGATGTAATTCAACCTGCCAAGCAAACTCATCACCTCTTTCTTGTTCCTTGGCGGCGGTAGCTCCTGAATGGCTTTGATCTTAGACGGGTCTAATTCAATATCGCGCCGACTCACCACAAATCCCAATAAGTTCCCAGATGGAACTCCAAACACACACTTTGCTGGATTAAGTTTGAGCTTGTATCTGCGGAGTCTCTGGAAGAATTTCCTCAAGTCCTGGACATGGTCACATTGTTTTCTTGACTTTATGATCACGTCGTCCACATAGACCTCAATCTCCCGATGTATCATGTCATGGAACATGGTGGTCATCGCCCTCATATACGTTCGCTCCCTGCGTTCTTCAATCCAAATGGCATGACTCTATAACAATACGTTCCCCAAGGTGTGATAAATGCCGTCTTTGCTGCATCCTCCTCATCCATCAAAATCTGGTGATAGCCTGCATAGCAATCCACGAAGGAACCAATCTCATGTTTGGCACAATTGTCAATCAATATATGGATGTTTGGTAACGGGAAGTTGTCTTTTGGACTCGCCTTATTGAGATCACGGTAATCTACACACACTCTGGTATTTCCATCCTTCTTTGGCACAGGCACAACATTGGCTAACCAGGTGGGATACCGCGTGACCCGGATGACCTTTGCCTCAAACTGCTTGGTGACCTCTTCTTTGATTTTCACACTAATGTCTGTTTTAAATTTCCTTAGCTTCTGCTTGACAGGAGGGCATGCTGGGTCAGTGGGCAATTTGTGAACCACCAAATCAGTGCTTAAACCTGGCATGTCGTCATACGACCATGCAAAAACATCCTTATACTCAAAAAGTGCTTTAATTATCTCTTCTCTGAGCTGAGGTTCCAAATGGACACTTATTTTCGTTTCCCGTACATTCTCCTGATCCCCTAAATTGATTGCCTCTGTGTCATTCAGATTAGGTTTGGGTTTTTCTTCAAAGTGGCTTAATTCTTTACTGATTTCCTCAAAAGCTTCCTTATCATCATATTCTATTTCGTCATCACACTCAATTTCTTGTATTATTATGTCTGAGTTAGATTGGCATTTAAGACTGGGCTGAAGACTCCTCATGCATGACACATCACTGAAACCAGCATAAAAGGGACTGTACAAGAAAGAAGAAAAAAAACAAAAATGAAAACTATCAGGACCGAAAAGAGGAAATTGCATTTCATTAATATTTAAGATAACAAGGTTTAACTCATCCAAACGGACGGAACATAGTATCCGAATTACAACCTTGGAAATAATCCAGATGAAACTGAAAAGAAAATCAAAACTAACTACCAAGACTCCCTCCGGGTAGGAAGAGGAGTTGCTTCCCAATTGTTAAGCTTGGCCTGGGGCCCCACGAACTGAACATCTGCCTTGCTTGGACCTTCTCCAGCTTCTAACACATTCACCTCATGAAACAACTTTTCAAACTTCTCAATCAGCTCCCTGTCGGGGTCAACCATACCACTGGGCATTGCCGTTGCTAGGCGCTTTTTAGTACCAGGCCTGACAAAGGAACGGGAGAGGCGGGGGATAGGTTTTGGAAGGGTCCATGCTTTCTTTTTCATTTTTCTAGCTCGCCTTATGTCTGCAGTAGTGGGCTTGAAACCCAAAACAAAAGTATCCAGGTTTGCAGGAAGGGATACGGGCTGTACGATGCCTTGTAAAGAAGCACCCAAGCCTTTTCCAGGTATAAATCCGTTCTTCAACATTTCCGACGCAACCATGACGGATGCAGCAGCTACCTTTGGCACAGGGATACACTTCCCTTCCGGGATTTTCTCAACCGATACCGTATCGAAGACTTGATAAACCCATGGGCCTTTGTTATTCTCAGCTTCTATAAAAGGCACAATGGCGTCACCCAGAATACACGAACTATCTTCCCCATGCACCACAATCTCTTGCCTGTCCCATTCGAATTTGACCATCTGATGCAAGGTAGATGGCACTGCCTTTGCTGCATGGATCCAGGGTCGGCCTAACAAGAGATTGTAAGAGACAGCCACATCAAGCACCTGGAACTCCATAGTGAATTCAACTGGGCCTATTGTCAGCTCCAGCACTATATCCCCAACTGTATCCTTGCCTCCCCCATCAAATCCTCGCACGCAAATGCTATTCTTATGAATTCTCTCACTGTCCACTTTTAACTTTTCCAGGGTGGAGAGAGGGCAAATGTTTGCACTGGACCCGTTATCAACAAGCACCCGGGTGACCACGGGGTCTTCACATTTCACCGTGAGGTAGAGTGCTTTATTATGTTCAGTGCCTTCCAAAGGCAACTCATCATCAGGAAATGTAACCCTGTTGACTTCAAAGATCTTGTTTGCTATTTCCTCTAAATGGTTCACAGAAATCTTATCGGGCACGTGGGCCTCATTCAGAATTTTCATCAATGCCTGGCGGTGCTCATCTGAGTGAATCAATAATGATAGCAAAGAGATTTGCGCTGGGGTCTTTCTCAACTGTTCTACAATGGAATAATCCTGGGCCTTCATTTTCTTCAACAATTCTTCTGCCTCCTCTTCAGTTACAGCTTTCTTCACTGATGCTGGATTGTCTTTGGTAAGTCTAACCTTTCTCAACTCGTCAGGAGCAAAACATCTCCTCGAGCGAGTCAGACCCTGTGTTTCACAAACTTCTTGCTTGACTTCCTTTCCCTGATACATCACTGTCACTCGGCCGTAATTCCATGGGACGGCCTTTCCATTGATTACCGGTAGTTGAGTCACTGGCTTGATGACAACCGGCTCTGTGCGAACCCCTTTCACAATCACAGCGGGCTTAACAGCTGCCCCGGACACTACCACTTTAACTGGTTCTTGTTTTTCTGCAACACTGCTCAAAAGTTCTTTCTTCATCACTATAACTGGTTTGCTAACTATTTCTCCTACCTTGATCGATGCTCTCTCCCTTGCTGGTTTCTCATTTGATTTATCCTCACTAGCCCTGATCATCATTACGCTTTGTGACGGCTTCTTATGCTCTCCCTTTTGGATTAACTCGATCATATGGGTCTCGTGATGAGCTGGTAATGGATTTTGGGTGATGTTAGGCGTTTCTGGGGCTTGCACTTTAATTCGGCGGGTATCAATGAGCTCTTGGATAGCCGTTTTCAAGTGCCAACATTTTTCTGTGTCATGTCCCGGCGCACCCGAGCAATACTCACAACTCACAGAGTGGTCCAGATTCCTTGGGGGAGGATTTGGCAATTTGGGTTCGATTGGGTTCAGCATGCCCAACTGTCTCAATCTGTGGTACAAGCTAGTGTAAGATTCACCCAAGGAAGTGAAAGTCTTCTTCTTTTGCAACCTATTATTCTTAAATGCGGGATTGGGTCGAAAGCCGGTTCCAGCGGGATTTCTGTTGGTTCTTGGGGGTGGGTAGGTGTTTTGAGCTGAGTAAGTATTTTGTCGGGTGGGTGCGCGCCATTGTGCATGGGTAAGAGGTTGGGGGTATGTTTGGGCATGGTGGACAGAGAAATGGGGAGCGGGAGGTGGGTAATAATGTTGTGGTGGGCCATATGGGGTATGTGGGTAGGTTTGGGGGTGAGGGCGAGGTTGGTGATAATATGGCGATGGACCTCTGGACCAAGCTCTCGATTCCACTACTGCAACTTCTTCTTTCTTCTTCTTTCCCAATACGCCTCCAGTGCCGCTCTGAATAGCCTGAGTAGTTGCTTTGATTGCTGAATAGCTCATAATCTTGTTAGACTTGAGACCCTCTTCCACCATACTTCCCATTTTCACGACCTCATTGAAAGTTTTTCCCACTGCTGACACCAGATGACCATAATAGGTTGGCTCCAAAGCCTGAAGGAAATAATCAACCATCTCATTCTCTTTCATTGGAGGATCAATTCTTGCCGCCTGCTCCCTCCACCGAAAATCGTACTTTCTGAAACTTTCTCCGGGCTTCTTCTCAATTTTAGTCAGTGACAGACGGTCTGGGACAATTTCGAGATTGTACTGAAAATGACATGCAAATGCTTGAGCCAGGTCGTCCCAGGTGTACCATCGGGCATGGTCCTGTCGTGTGTACCACTCCAACGCTGCTCCACTTAGACTTTGACTAAAGTAAGCCATCAATAACTCATCCTTTCCTCCAGCTCCTCTCATCCTTCTATAGAATCCCCTTAAGTGGGCCACCGGATCACCATGGCCATCATATAAGTCAAACTTGGGTAACTTGAATCCTGCCGGCAATTGGACATCAGGAAACAGGCATAGGTCCTTGTAGGCTACACTCACTTGTCCTTCGAGTCCTTGCATATTTCGGAATGACTGTTCTAGGCTCTTGACCTTCTGGATCATCTCCTCTTGCTCAGGGTTTTTGGGAGGCTTTTCCTCTTCTGCTGAGAGATCAAGGCGGGGAGTGTAAGGGCATGGCTCTGGTGGTTTGAAAGTGGCTTCGGGTGGGTAATACTGGTTATCATGAGTATGGAACAAAGGTTCGCTAGATGACCTGTGTAGTGTGGCAGATGGGGGAGCCACGAACATAGGAGCGATTGGTGGTGGAGGGCATGGGATTTGTTTGGGTGGTGGAGGTGGTGGTGTTTGAGAGGTGGTTCCATAGTATTGCTGGTAAGTAGGGAAAGCCGGTGATGAATTCACTGTGGGAGGATCTTGAGGCTGAGCTAGTGGTGGGAGGTAGGTGGGGTTAGCAGGATAGGCTGGTGGTGGATGTCCCTTTGACCAGGCCTGGTACATCTCGGCCATTTGTTGCTTCAGTTTATACATCTCCTCCTTCATTGCATTAATGTCCACTACTTCCTCCTCCCTAGATGGGTCGACAATGCTTGCCTCCAATTCCTGGTTGACCATGTTTGACTTATCCTTAGAGCGGGTGTTGTAGGGATGGGTAGCCAGAATGCCAGTCAACTTAACCACTTGCCTGTACTCATCAACAACAACTTTGTTAGCGGTTAGGGCATTAACAGATAGATAACCGCACATTGAGGAGTGAATGCACCTAAGCAATTAACCATTTCTATTATGCCTTTGCTCGGTCACATGCATCATCCCGGCTTTCTATCTTCTTCATTTGCCGATTTCTAACTTTCTCTTCTCCTTTCTCTTTCTTCTTTTTCTTTCTTTTCACTCTTACCTTGGTTTTCCTTGTCCCTATTCGTTCCTTTACTCAAAATTATTTTTCCACTCTTTCCTTGCTTTCTTTGTTTTGCTTTCCCTCCTTTGTTTTTTTCCTGTCCTTTCTCATGTTTGCACCCTTTTCATTATTATTACGGTCGAATCCTATGGAGATTGCCTACGTATCACGACCCCGCGTGAATCAGACCAAGCGTAGTTCTTGCAAATAAATGCGAGAAATAAATGCAAGAAATAAAGAAATAATTTTTCGGGAAATTTTCAAATTTTCATTAATAGCAACGATTACAAAGTACTATTTGTTTTTCTTTTCCTCAAAATGGATAGTACAAAACTAGACTCAAAAGCAGAAATACAGACTCGATTATCTAGGAATACATCAAAGCTTCAAATCCTGGGGCCCACGGGGCATCTCTCGGCATCGCCGCGGGCCTGCGTGCGAGACCCTTTTGCAACTGATCCAGATCATTCATGACCTGGCGAACGAATATCATCACGGAAGCAAAGAACGTGGTACGACCCATCCGCTCACCAGCTTGGCACTTCATGACAATGTAGTTGGCAATGTTTCTGATTCTTTCCCTGATTTGGCCCTTCTCTTGGAGTAGCCGACTTATCTGCTGAGTACGAGCCTCTAGTACCTGAGAATCCTGGAGGTGAAGGTCTTGTAACAATTTTATTTCCTTTTCCATCTCAGCGATTAACCCATAACACTATTCTCTCTCGGCCCGAAATTCTTTGTCCTGCCGAGCTGCCTTTTCTTCAAGAGCATTCATTTTTCTTTTCATGTTAGCAACGGTTCCCTCATAGTTCTTCTTCATTTGTTGTACAAACTGGGCCCTTTCCTCGGTCTTCTTTGCCCATTGTGCCCGAAGTTTTGTCACATTTCCCTCGGATTTTTCCAATTCCTCCTGACATTCCAAAACTTGTTTCTTCAAACCTTTTATCAATCTCTCGTCGGATAGACTTCTTTCCCGATTCCTGGCATCTATTTTCATTTGCTGAATTTGGGCTTTGAGAGCTTCATTCTCCTGGGCCAATTTCTTCTTATCACCTTCGTCGGCTGCGGCTTGCAAGGTGTTTTCAAACCGGAGCTCCTGAACCTGTTTTTCCAATGCTCCTATTCGGGCCCTGTACTCCTTTTCTTTGGCTAACCAGTCCCATTGCACCTGAGCCTCGTTAGTGAGTTGTTGCACATGTGGCCTTTTGGCGGGTCTCTCGGGAATTTGAAATCTCTTACCAAACCAGACCAAGTATTTGGGATCTACCTCACCTCTGGCTCGGTCCTGTACTATAGTCTTGGGTTCAAGGTACCTGCACTCATTCCATATCTTTCGAATTCTGCCTTCAGGGAATGCAGCTTTCGGGCCTAACTCGACGACTTGCTCACTCAGGTCTTCATCGTTGTGCACTGTCTGGAATCTTCCAAATTGCCGCAGAACTCGGTAAGGAGCATAAGGCTGTATGCTTCGAATACCCATCAAGAGAATATAAGGGACCTCCGCTGAGGTGTATACAGCTTCAGTAGCAGGAAGCCATCCATAAGCCCATTCAACTTTATCGGTGGTCAAGGATCTTAAGCATGACGACCAGGCCTCAGTACCTTCAGGGAATTCAATACCTGTCACCCGGGTCTCGAATGCTGCAATAACTCACTCCAGTTAAACCGTAGTTCATATAGCCTGTGCGGTGACAGAGGTGTTCCTGTATCCACAATTGTAAGAGCAAGTTGCAACCTTGAAAGAATTTCTCCCCTTCCCGACATTTGGTCAAAGCTCGGTACATTTCTGCTACAATTAGGGGAACCACTGTGCTGGTAGGTTTTTTCATGGCAACATCTAGCATTCCTACCAGGCCAAGGTCTATGTGACCGTCCTTTCTTGGACAAATTACCACTCCCAAAAAGGCTACCATGAAGGCTAATCCCCGTCGGGCTTCCCATTTGTCTTTAGTTCCAGCATGTGTCAATCCTGTGTTTGGTTCCTCGAAACCTTTGGGGTTACCATACCGGTGATATAAGAAATGCAATGTACAACACCCTTCCGCCAGATACGGGTCTTGAATATCCCGGCTGATGTTCAACAAATCCAAGAACCTATGAAGGGTTACCGGTCGTGGGGCCAGTGGGTATCTACCTCGGAGGTTCCCGTTGAGACCAGCGTATCCGGCAATCTCTTCTAATGTAGGTGT